>NC_084461.1:65110000-65410000 GCF_027409185.1 Cynocephalus volans | reverse complement strand
AGTAAATTTAGTTCATAAATCATTTACATGATTGCTGTTGAAGATCTGATTTGTGTACATAAAGAATCCCTAGATTTATTTGTATGAATTGAGAAAACAAGTTATACCTTGTAAATGTATTGCCTAATCTAAGAATAAAATTATTGGCCTTAGAGATCATACATATAACTATTTTAACAATGGAAAATTTGAATTGCTGCTTAAAATTTTTGGAAACATTAAAAATGTTTTAAAAATATTTATGAACTCTTAGAATAACATGGGCATTTAAATTCTCACACGTACATTTCATGTGTGTCTTTTCAGAGTATTTAATATATGCATTATCTATTACTTCATGGGATATTTCTTTATTACCGTAGCATATAAATAAATGAGTGGTTTAAGTTACACAGGCTATAGTAGCTAAAGGACCTTGCAGTGCCTGGAGAATAAAATTTTATAAAATAGACTACATATATTTTTTTTAAAGGTGATTCTCAATTTTCTTTTTAAAGGAATTATAGTTAGAAAGGAAAAGTAGTCTAGTAGGTTAAATCAGATGGTTGGGAAGTTAAAAGTTTAATTCCTCACAGCATTGAAGCTAGATATTTAGCCTACTTTACAATGAGAAAAATGCTACCCCATCCCCCATGTGATCTGGGCTACCTCAGAAGTTTAAATTAGTGAATATTTGTTAATGAATGTTTAGACATCTGTAGATGACAACTTTCATGTACAGATTTTTTCATAAACTCAAATTTAGTTAAGGCCCTGGTTTTAAAGTGGTTACTTAGACAACATTTTCTATTGAAGCTGCCTTACTTGAAAATTACCTTTAAAAAAAAAAAATTGTGTTCCTTCATAGAATTTGTGGCCTCAGGACTACTGAGTATTTATCACCATTCAGATACTATATCTAGGGTGCAGAAATAAATATGCATCAGGAAAAGTTGGGCTGAATTAAAAAAAATTTTTTTTGTCAGCTATAATGATGTTACTATATAATTTTTTAACTAAATATTTTGCTTGATAATATCACAAGATGGTATACTTTCTACTTTCTACTAAAATGTGAATTCTGTTATAAGTAAGTTAGAATTTTTAAAGTGATAGGACAGTTATAAAGTTCATTGTCACTTATTTAATATTAATCATACTAACAGTAGTATGTATTATTCTATTTTAAAATTTAAAAAATTATTTGTATTATTTAAATTAATAATGTAACATTTTATTAACTTTTGTAAATTGGAAATTTTAAATAGAATATTTTTGTATTTAATGTAATGAATGAGTACACTTTAGGAATTTAGAAATAGAAATTAATCAATTACTATAGTCAGAATTTTGAATATTAATTACCTATGTCTCATTTTAGATTCCAGGTTGGTGTTCTATACAATCTGGTTCATTATATCTTAATCAGTATATTGAAAGAGTGTTCTGTCCTCAAATTAGTTTGAGAAGGCCTGAGTTAAACAAAGTTTAATATGTTTCTTTATTGTAAGATTACTCAAAAGCTTTCCCTTTGTAACTCTAAGAGGGGAATAGAGTATGCAATATTTCCCAAGTTTTATTTGTTCATAGGAAAACTTTTTATTTTTACCACATTTATTAACATCTTCTGGAAGAACATTTCTTCTTCTGTAAAAGAAAATGATTGTTACCACATTTGAAAAATGGCAGTTTGATTATATATTTACAAGTACATGGTCAATTAAAAGATAGATTTTTTTCCTCCATGGATATACTGTATACAAGTTTGAGTCAGCTTACTTTAACTCTAAATGCTGCGGTTATTACTTAAGTTTTTTAGGTTGACCAGAGAAAGGGATGTTTGACATAAATGTGTTGTTACACAATCATGGTAGTCTATTCACAGAATCGGGATCCTGAATGATTTCACCAAATAATCTGAAATAGTCTAGGAAGAAGGCTGTGTTACAAAAAGTTGTGATGCTCTTAAAATGCCATAAAATACATAATGTTTATATTTTTCTATTTTTGTGAGATGAAGTTAGAAGTGTTTTGTGTGTTTACATGATAACACATAACTGTTCATGGGACCAGAGCTAAATGTGGTAATCCTATGCATGCCTCCAGTTGTGAAAACACAACATTTAAAAATAGTATTTACTGACAAATTCAGAAAGCCAGGCTGTAAAATGACTGTTTCACTCTGAGTAAAAGAATAAAAGGGTGAAATATTTGATATAGTACCAACTTTTTGTAAACCGCAGACTATAATTAAGGTGACATAGACAAGAAAGATTTGGAGGGCTTCAGAGTCTTTGGGAATCACTAATCTGATTTTAGAATCATTAGGAAAATTTTACTCTATTGAATTTTAAAGACAGGTTTGCTAGCTGTTAAAATTGTGTCAAGTACAGCTCTATATCAAGTACCATTAACAAATATTATTTCAGAGCAATAATTAAGCATTTAAGGACTTAGAAATTTGGCATGAGTTAAAAAAAAACTGCTTTAATGCGGCGGTAAAGTACAAAATAAATATATATTGAAAGTAGGTCCTTTAACATACACCAAATTACTGTATGTGTATACTGTTAGATAAGAAAACAGTGTGAAAATTATTTCCAACTCTTACATTTTTCTGAATGGAAATAATTAAGTTAATGATTATTTTGTTATTCTGTACAAAAGGAGTTAAATAAAACCTCAATATGAGTAGTATAGAAATAGACAAATTCTTCTTACATGTTTCTTCTTGAGCCATTTTGACCAAATGTACAAATCTTAGTACAACACGCTATGTAAACATGTTATCTGTCAAAGTGCCTCTGTATAATGCTCATAATTCCAAAACCATGAGTCCTTCTCTGTATCCTAGAACTCCAACTAGGAAATCCCAGATTCAGCTCCCAGATTTTCTGATCAGTCATACCAAGAGTAACCCAAGTTGTTGTTGAGCCATTAAGAATAATTACTATAGGAAATATCATTAAATTGGGCTTATCTTATAATTTGATAAAATTCAGATATCCTGGTTGATGATAATTTTTATTATCTGAGTGGTGACAGTCATTACTCAGCTAAAGTCATTTGCAACAAGTGATATTATCTTTGCCCAATTTGCTCAATAGCATTACTAAAAGTAATGATAAACCTCTATTAGTTTGGGATAACTATATAGCCCATCATCTGTCTGAGTGTTTTGGGCAGTCAACTAGTTTACAGACTAGAATGATGGTATTGGATATTCCTCTGCTAATACTCTAGTTTGCCACTGTCCTCTTTCAGGTGTCACCTTAAGTCCCTTTTGGAACTAAGTTATGTATAATAATATTGGAAGTAAATTATGAATAGTAGTAGTATAGATGCAGTTCATCCAGCGTGGCACTATTTATCTACCATGTTTAAGGTTTTCTGCTTCTTTTAATGCATGTGCCGTGGATTAATTGAATTGTGTCCCCTGAAGTCCATATATTAGAAGCTTAATTCCCACTGTAACTGTTGAGAGTGGGAAATCCTATTATGGTAGTTGAAAGATGGGGCCTTGAAGAGGTGATAAGATTGTAAGGACCATGCCATAGTGAGTGGATTAATAAGGGTGGTCATGGGCATGGTTCTGAGGGCTTTAAAAGGAGAGTACATAAGAGTCTCTCTCTCTCTGCTCTGCCATTTCTGCTATTTCAGAATGCTGGATCACTGTTGCCACCACAGGATGTGTTCCCTGGACTTTGGACTTCCCAGCCTCTGAAACTGTAAGCAATAAATTTTGTTTTCATATAAATCACCCAGTTCCAAATATTTTGTTATAAGCAACAGAAATGGACTAATACAGCATCTAAGATAGGATTGGCTTTTTTTTTTTCTTTCTTTTTTCTAAAATCATATTCTTGGCTCATATTGAGCTTGCATACGACTTAACTTTTTTTCATGAACTGCTCACAAGCCAACCCTGCTTTATCTAGTACAGTTATATTTTTAAAAAACTGAAACTAAAACTAAAAACAACAAAAACTCCTCACTTGTAGAACTTCTCTCCTCTCCTCTTATACTTCCTTCTATTATTCTCAGACTTAGCCAAACCAATTGTTAAGGTTTCTAGTCAATAATATTGCAAAGGTTGTAAGATTCAAAGTGTGACTTCAATGTTGACAGCTCAAATTGGGAAGAGTATAATTTTAGAGAGAGGTGATGATGAGCTCAGTTTTCAACCTGCTTCAGTTGCTGATGGGATGTCTGTATAGAGATGTTATAAAGGCAGTTACAGATATGGTTCTGGACAAAGGATAAAAAGTCAAATATATAGAGAGATTTGTGATTTGGGGTGGTAATTAAAACTGTCAGAGTGTTTTGTATGGAGATGAAGCAGCTGTAGGGGGTGCTATGGCTTTCTCATAAAACTAAAGCAGAAGCTATTCAATGTGTCCTTTGCACTTTCAGTACATCACAGAACCTTTAAGGGACCTTAAAGGGACAATTTAAAGGACTAGTTGCAATGATTATTTGTGTTTTTTAAATTATTAATTCATAAGATTTAATTTATTAATTCCTGAGATTCATAGTACTGAAAAAACTGATACTGATTTTGTATTTGACAAGCATCATTTAGCTGTTTACAGAATACATCGTCTAACTTATTAAAATTAATTAATGCATACATTCTACTTGAGCAGTTAATAGAACTTGAACTATCTCCAGTTTATGGATTAATTAATGGGTACTGACTATAAGGTAACAAATACCATCAAATTAAACATTCTTTTTCTTTCATTTAGGATACACAATAAATTGATAACATGTTACTTTCAGTGGTGGGAACTGAGTGGCTGGGGGCCACCTGGTATAGGTGGTGGGTTGCCTTTTCACTGTGTATTCTTTTGTGTTATTCAAATTTTGAACCATGGAATTTTACTTTTGGAACAGGTAAAAGAAATCTAAATTTTGAAAATTATTTCATTTACTTTAAACATGAGATAGTGTTGTGTGATAAAAAGTATTCACACTTGAAGTTAGAAGTTATGATTTCAAATCTTGATTTTATCATTTTCTGGCTATGTTAGTCCATTCTGTAGCTTATAACAGAAATTCCTGAAGCTGGGTAATTTGTAAAGAAACAACATTTATTGCTTATGGTTTCAGAGGCTGGGAAATCCAAAGTCCAGGGAACAGATCTGGTGAGGGCCTTGTAGGTGGTGGCTCTATTCAGTCACACAAGGTGTTACATGGCACATGGCTTGAGCAGAGAGAGAGCTTCTCACGCACTCTCCTTTTAAAGCCATCAGAACCATGCCCTTGACCAGCATTAAACCATCATTTGATTAATCCATTCACTAGGGCATGGTCTTCACAATGTAATCAACTTTTTAAGGCCCTACCTTTCAATTACCGTAGTGGGATTTTCCAGCCTCTTAACACTGTCACAATGGTGATTCAGTTTCTAATATGTGGAACTATGGGGGACACAACTCAATCCACAGCACTGGCCAGCTGGAATTAGGTGAGTCCTTTCACTTCTTTGAATCACAGTTTCTCATTTGAGGATGGGGATGATGTTAGTTGTCCTACTTACTTCACAGGGTAATTATAAGTTCATTCAGTAAAAATATCTGTGAGGCACATACTCTGGTAGGTACTAATATGAGACACTGATAGGATAAATGAATCCCCTCAGGACATTCACTTCAAGTGTGGAAGTAGACAAAATTTCATCCTATTGTGGTGATGGGGATAAATACGCTATGAAGATCCATAGGTCTACATTATCAGCTTGGGGGAATGGTAGGATTGGTGTTAAGAATGGTCCTCTTAGAAGACAAGGAAATTTGAGTTGAGTTTTGAAGAATGAGTGTTGGGGGAGGGGAGAGGATGAGGAGAGAGAGGCGGCATTCTACTTAGAACAAGCAATATTTCCAGCTCCATCTCATTTTATATGTGTTTGTGTGTAGGACATTTTTGTTTTATACAAGTTTTGTTAAAACAGTATACTGTAGCAGGTTATTCCTTAGTTTTGCTGAAACCCAAAATCTTGACTATAATTATCAGTTGAAGTTTGGGAATAGTGGGAAATCTCACTTGGGACTTTATAATGACCACAAAGGGATGAGTAGAGAATGATTAAAACTCAACCAAATTTTAACTACATACATTTTACTATATAGACCATGAGCACTAAATCATCAGATTCTGTCAACCTCCAGTTCTTCTCAACTAAGGAACTAGAGAGAATTCTTAATTAATGCCCTTTACTTGCATTTTCCCAAATGAGTAGATTTTTTCCCCCTTGCATCCAACTTGTAAGCGCATGCATTTTCCCTGGTATCACATTGTTTTCCTTTGTAGTACCTTTAAAGATCTTATCCCCTTAATAGTTTATAGATGTTAATATCTAGCTACTTAATTCTCACTCTTTGTAAGTTACAGTTTAAGCACTTTGATATTTTACTGTTTAACACTCAGTATCCAATAAGTTGCAGAAGTATTTTGTAAATTGAAAATATATAGATAGAAAGTATTATTTATTCTGGACATTAGCCTCCAATAACTACCATGATTATTTAAAACAAAAGTTTTTAAATTTTACATTATTTTAGTTTTAAATATGAAATATAGACTTTTACACATAATTTATATGTAATATTTAATACAGTGAAAAACATAAAATTGGGTATTGTATAGGTAATTTAATCTTCTCGTTTATTTGTATATGGGAAGAAAAAATGAGATATCTTAATTTCTAAATGATTTATCAGTTTAGAATTAGTTAGTCCAAAGTAGGAAAGCATTATTTCTGTACCTGCAGAACAATTTTCTGGTGTTAATGACTCTGTCACTTCAGATGCTTTAAGCTTAAGCTATAAGGATATTTATTATCTCATACAATAAGAAATTTAGAGGTAGTTTGCTCATAGAACGGGATGATTCAGTAGTTCAGTACCATCAGCAAGGACTGGAGTTCTGTGACATCCCAGAGTGACCTGTTCTTCTAGGCAGGATTTCTTCATGATCCCAAGGTGCCTGCCACAAGTGGTAGGTGTCACACAGAGGTAACAATGTACAGAAGAGAAAAGGAATATATATACATAGATCTATATATATGGAGTGTACCATCCCATTTCCCAGGCCACCAAAGCTGCTAGCAAACATAGGAGGGAGGGGCCATAGCTGACAGGAGGAGGGAATCACCGAGGGGCCAGTGAGTCTTCACAGGGGTTTTCTGCAGGACTGGTCCCCCAGGAAACATTTGCAGTGCCAGGGAAGGGGGCTGATCCAACAAGGGTGCATTCCAGAGCAGTGTAGGCAGCTGATCTGCCTTCCAATAAGCACAAGCACCACACAGTGGAGAATCATTAGTGCAATAGAACTGCAGGGGATGCAGTTTGTGGGAAAGATTCAGTCCTGGGCTGGAAATCCCATGCAGCCCAGTTGTGTTCTGCAGTAACCCAGCATGACCTGGAAGTGACTAAAAGGCCAATAAATTTGATCCACACAAAAAGTGTTTCCCAGTCTGAGGAACAGCAAGAAGGCATCAATTTAGCTCAGACACAGAGTTCAAGTTCCAGTCCCCACAGGAAGTTTCTCCCAACCCTGGGGAATTAACCACAAGACAGCAAATTAGTTCCAATACAGTGTGTAAATGGTCGTGGTTGCTATTAATCAACCACAGAATGGAAAAAAACGCACAGACCAGAGTTCTGATATTGAACAATATAGGTCTAACACCAACAAAGAACACCTATAAAACCTGAAAGAGGTAGCCTTGTCCTCAAATGTGCAGGCATCAACATAAAGCACAAAGATGGTGAAAGAATAGAGAAATATGACATCTCTAAAAGAAACCAATAGTGCACCAGCAATGCACCCAAAAGGATAGCAGATTTATGAAATGTCAGAATAATCTTAAAGATGTTCAGAAAGTCACAAGAAAACATAGAAAATTAAATGATATTTGGAAAACAATCCAAGGGCAGAACAAGAAACTTGACAAAGAAATAGAATCAATTTACAAAAATAGAAATTCTAGAAATAATATGTTTAGTGGATTGAATTATGTGCCCCCAAACTCCCTGAAGCTTGAAGTATTATGTATTAGAAACTTGGCCCCCACTGTGACTGTTAAGAGGGTGGGAAATCCTATTATGGTAATTGAAAGGTGGAGCCTTAAAGAGGTGATTGGATTGTAGAACCATGCAGTAGTGAATGGATTAAAAATGGTAGTCAAGGGCATGGTTCTGAGGGCTTTAAGAGAAGAAGAGAGTGTGTCTGTCTCTGCTTTTCTCTCTCTGCTTCCACCATCTTACAGTGCGAGACCCCTGGGTCACTGTTGCTACCACCAGATGGACTTTGGACTTCCCAGCCTCAGAAACTGTAAGCAATAAATTTCATTTTTCTTAATAAATCACCCAGTTTCATGTATTTTTTTTATAAGCAATAGAAACGGACTAATACAATATTTTATCTAAATTGAAAGCTTCAGCAGCAGAGTTGATCAAACAGAGAAAAGAATCGGTGTGCTCAAAGACAGAACATATGGAATTATCCAATCAGAGAAGCAAAAAGAAAAAAGAGTAGGAAAAAATGAAACAATTGCAGCCATTATGGGACTCCTTCAAGCAAAATAACCTCTGCTTAATTGGTGTACCCAAAGGAGATGAAAAAAGAAGAGATCTAGAAAGCATATTTGAGAAAATAATGGCTGAAAATGTCAAAAATATAGAGAAAGATGATGGCATCCAGGTACAGAAAGCTCAGAGGTTCAGAGATCACCAATCAAATTCAATCCAAAGAAGAACACCCCAAGGCACATTATATTCAAATTGTCAAAAACCAAAGAAAAAGAAAGAATACTGAAAGCAGCAAGAGAAAAGAAGCACGTAACATTCAACAGAGCTCCAGTAGGCTCTCAACAGATTTCTCAGTAGAAACCCTACAGGCCAGGAGAGAGTGGATGATATATTCAAAGTGCTGAAAGAGAAAGACTCTCAACCAAGAATTCTGTATCCAGCAAAACTAACCTTCAAATACGAAAGAGAAATAGTCTTTCCCAGACAAACAAAAGCTAAGGGAATTCATCAGCACTAGATCTGCTTTACAAGAAATGCTAAAGGGAGCTCTTCAAGCCGAAAGAACATGATGCGAAAGTATAACAAGAAAACATTTGAAGGTACAAAACGTACTAGTAAAGTAAGTACACAACCTCAGAATACTCCAATATTGTAAGGGTGGTGAATAAAACAATATCCTTACTATAAAGAATAAAGGACAAACTCAGCAAGATAATAACAAATCTAACAACCATATAAGAGATAGGCAATATTAAAAGATGTGCCTTGAAACAACAGAATGTCCAAAAGTGGGGAAGAGTGACATCAAAGCATAGAATTGGCTTTGTTTTTTTCTTTTTCTTAGTAATCAAAGCTTTTGCTAGTTTTAAATAATCTGTGTAACTATAGCATGTTTTCTGTAAGCTTCATGGTAACCATAACACAAAAACCTATAATAAACATACAAAAATGAATAGTGAGATATCAAAATATGCTACTAAAGAAAGCCATGTAATCACAAAGGAAGACAGTAAGACCAGAAATAATAAATAATCTACAGAAACAACCAGAAAAAAGAGTAACAAAATGGCAGTAACAAGTCCCTATATATTAATATTAACTCTATATGTAAATGGATTGTTTCCCAATTAAAAGACACAGAATGACTGAATGGATTATGAAAAAAGAACCAACAATATGCTTCACCTATAAGAATACACATTGATTGAAAATGAAGGGATGGAAAACGATACTTTATGCCAATGGAAATCAAAAAAGAGCAGGAGTAGCTGTAATTATATCAGATAAAATAGACTTCAAGCCAAGGAAAGTAAAAAAAAAAGATAAGGAAGGTCATTAAATAATTATAAAGGGGTCAATTCAATAAGAGAATATAACAATTCTGAATATATACACACCCAACTCTGGAATGCCCAGATATATAAAGCAAATACTACTAGATCTAATGGAAGAAATAGACTCCCAACACAGCCATACTTGGGGACTTTAATGCCTCTTTTTCAGCAAAGGAGAGATCACTCAGATAGAAAATTAACCAAGAAACATCAGAGTTAATCTCCATTCTAGACCTGTTAGACCTAACAGACATTTATAGAAAATTTCATCCAACAGCTGAATACACATTTTTTTCTCAGCAGCACAAGAATCATTCTCTAGAATAGATTATATGGTAGGTCACAAAACAAGTCTCAACAAATTTTTAAAAATTTAAATCATACCATCTATCTTGTCTAACCACAGTAGAGTAAAACTAAAAATCAATAACAGGGGATATTGGAAACTGTACAAATACATGGAAATTAAACAACATGCTCCTAAACAATGAATGAATCAAAGAAGAAATTTAAAAGAAAATTAACAAGTTCCTGGAGACAAGATGAAAACACAACATACCAGAACCTATGGGATACAGACAAAGCAGTTGTAAGAGGGAATTTTATAGGAATTAATGCCTACATCAAAAAAGTAGAAAGACTTCAAATAAATAACCCAATGTCACACCTCAGGGAACTAAAAAAAAAGAACAAACCAAACCCCAGATTAGTAGAATTCAAGAAATAACAAAGATCAGAGAAGTAATAAATGAATTAGAAATTTAAAAAACAATACAAAAAAGATTGATGAAACAGACTTGTATTTTTGAAAAGAAACAAAATCAATAAATCTTTAGCTAGACTTACAAAGAAAAAAAGAAGACTCAAAAGAAATCAGAAATGAAAAAGGAGACATTACAATGATACCACAGAAATACAAAGGATCATAAGATATTCTTATGAACAACTATATGCTAGCAAACTGGAAAACCTAGAAGAAATGTTTAAATTCCTGGACACATTCAACTTAACCAAGGTTGAATCATGACAAATTAGAAAATAAACAGACCAATAACAAGTAATGAGATTGCAGCAATAACAAAAAGTCTCCTAACAAAGAAAACCCCAGGACCTGATAGCTTCACTGCCAAATTCTACCAAACAGTTAAAGAACTAATACCAATTATTCTCAAACTCTTGTGAAAAGTTGAAGGAAAGGGAATACTTCCAAACTTATTATATGTAACCAGCATTGCCCACATATCAAAACCAGTGTCGGAGGCCGGCTCCGACAAGAACAAAGGTAACCTGAAAGTAGAAGACCACTGGGAAATAAAGACAGAGAAAAGCGGGGATCGAGGAGGCTAAGAGCAGGGATGCTGCTCACTAGCAAGTTTATTCAGGTTACAATCTTATTTATATCCTTCTAGCTGAAGTCTACGTGAAGGAATGTAACAAACAAGCTTTTTCAAAAACAATACAGGTGGCCTTGGTATTTCTTAGTTCCCTGCTCTCACGTCAATGGCCCATAAACATCTGAGGAACATGACGTTTATGGCAAATACCAGATCTAATCTCAAGGTGTATTTCTAGGCAAGAAGCACGCATACACTGACCTGTGCATGACCCTTAGCAAGGACACCATTGTTTCAGATCTCCTACTTGCTTGCAGGACATACAAGAGAGACCCCTTTCAAGGCCCTCTTTAGCACCCCACAAGCTAGTCAGGCCTGCACAGGTCCCTACAAACCAGGAAAAGACAAAAAAAGAAAACTGCACACCAATATCCCCAATGAACATAGATTAGAATATTCTCAACAAAATACTAGTGAACCAAATCCAACCACACATTAAAAAGATCATTCACCATAATCGAGTGAAATTCATCCCAGGAATATAAGGATAGTTATTATATGCAAATCAATAAATGTGATATATTACATCAACAGAATGAAGGAAGAAAACCATATAATCGTTTCAATGGACACAGAAAAAGCATTTGGTAAAATTCAACAGATAAAATAAAAACACTTTTCATTATAACAACACTCAACAAATTAGGTGTGCAAGGAATGTACTTAGACACAATAAAGGCTATGTGTGACAAAAAGCTAACATTGTACTGAATGGACAAAAACTGAAGGCTTTTCCTCTGAGATCTGGAACACACAAAGGATGCCCATTTTTCCCTCTCTTATTCAACATAGTACTAGAAATTCTAGCCAGTGCAGTAAGGGAAGGGAAAACAATAAAGGGCATCCAAATTGAAAGAGGTAAGTCAAAATTTCCCTATTTGCATTTGACATGGTCATATACATAGAAAACCGGAAGGATTTCAAAAAATTACTAGAACTAATAAATGAATTCAGTAAAGTGGCAGGATACAAAATGAACAAACAAAAATCAATAGTGTTCCTATATGCTAGTAATGAAGAAGAAATCAAGGAAGTAATCCAGTTAAAAATAGCTACCCAAAACTGAAATACCTTGGAATAAATTAACCTAAGAAGGTAAAAGATCTCTACAACAAAAAGTGTAAAGCAGTGGTGAAAGAAATTGAAGAAGACAAGAATAAATGGAAAGATATCCTGTGCTCATGAGTTGGAATACTGTCATCAAAGTGTTCATGTTACCCAAAGCAATCTATGGATTGAATGCAATTCCTATCAAAATACCTGTGGTATTCTTCACAGAAATAGAAAAAAAAAAGCTTAAAATTCATGGAACCATAAAAGATGCCATATAGTCAAAGCAATCTTAAACCAAAAGAACAAAGTTAGAGACATCATGCTATCTGACTTCAAAATGTACTATAAAGCTATAGTAACCAAAATACATGGTACTGGCATAAAAACAGACAAATTGACCAATGGAATAGAATAGCCCAGAAATAAACCTATGCATTTACTCCCAACTGATTTTTGACAAAAGTCAAAAATATTCACTAGGGAAAGGACAACCTCTTCAATAAATAGTGCGGGAAAACTGGATATCCACATGCAGAAGACTGAAACTAGACCCCATCTCTGACCATATACAAAAATCACTCAAAGTGGATTGAAGACCTAAATTTATGACCTGAAACACAAGCACAAGCCACTAAAGTAAAAATACACAAATGAGACTGCATCACACTAAAAAGTTTCTGCATAGCAAAGGACACAATTAACAAAGTGAATATACAATCTACAAAACGGGAGAAGGGATTTGCAAACTATACATCAGACAAGGGGCTAATATCCAGAATATATAAGGAACTCAAACAACTCAACAGCAAAAAACACAAATAACCCAGTTAAAAAATGTCCAAAGGACCTGAAAGACTTTTCTCAAAAGAAGGCATACAAATGGCCAGCCGGCACATGAAAAAATTCTCAGCATCACTACTCATCAGAGAAAAGCAAATTAAAACCACAGTGAGATATCATCTCACCCCAGCTAAAATGACTGTTGTCAACAAGACGGAAAATAACAAATGTTCTTGAGGTTATGGAAGAAAGGTAATTCTCCTACATTGTTGGTTAGAATGTAAATTGGTACAGCCATTGTGGAAAATGGTATGGAGGTTCCTCAGAAAACTGAAAATAGAACTACCTTATGACCCAGTAATCTTACTTCTGGGTATGTACCCAAATCATTATATGAAGAGATACTTGCACTCTCATGTTCAATGCAACACTATTCACAATATCCAAGAGATGAAGTCAACCTAAATGCTCATCAGTGGATGAGTGGATTAAAAGAAAACCTGTGTTATATATATACACAATGAAATACTATTCAGCTATGTAAAAAATGAAATCCTGTCATTTACAGCAACATGAGTATAACTGGAGACCATCATGTTAAGTGAAGTAAGCCAGGCACAGAAAGACAAATACTGCGTGATCGCAGTATTCCATATAATACTGGATCATATGGAATATCTATCTGTAGTTGTTTGAGAAGCCTCCAGATTGTTTTCCAAAGTGGTTGTACTAATTTACAGTCCCACTAACAGTGCAGTAGTGTTCCCTTCTCTCCACACCCTTGCCAGTATTCGTTATTCACCGTCTTTTTGATCATAGCCAGTCTAACTGGAGTGAGGTGGTATTTCAATGTGGTTTTAATTTGCATTTCCCTGATGACTAGTGATGTTGAGCATTTTTTCATGTATCTGTTGGCCATTTGTATGTCTTCCTTTGAAAAATGTCTGTTCAGCTCCTTTGCCCATTTTCTAATTGGGTCACTTATTTTTTTTACTTTACAATTGCTTAAGTTCTATGTATATTCTGGATATTAGTCCCTTGTCAGATTCATAGTTGGCAAAAATTTTCTCCCATTCTGGAGGTTGTCTTTTCACTCTGTTGATTGTTTCTTTTGCTGTGCAGAAACTTTTTAGTTTGATATAGTCCCATTTGTTTATTTTTTCTTTTGCTGCCTGTGCTTTCAGACTCATGTTCATAAAGCCTGTGCCCAGACCTAACTGCTGAAGTGTTTCACCTATATTTTCCCTTAGTAATTTTACAGTTTGGGTCTTATTCCTAGGTCTTTAATCCATTTTGAGTTGATTTTAGTGTATGGTGAGAAATGCATATCTAGTTTCATTCTTCTGCATATGGATACCCAGTTTTCCCAGCACCACTTGTTGAAGAGGCAATATTTTCCCCGATGTAGATTTTTGTTGCCTTTGTCTAATATCAGATGGCTATAAGCCTGAGGAGTGATTTCTGGGTTCTCAGTTCTACTCCACTGGTCTGAATATCTATTTTTATACCAGTACCATGCTGTTTTAGTTACAACAGCTTTGTAATATAATTTGAAGTCAGGCAGAGTTATGCCTCCGGCTTTTTTTTTTTTTTTTTTTTTTGCTCAGGATTGCTTTGGCTATTTGGGGTTTTTTGTTTTTCCATATGAAAAGTAAGATTGTTTTTCCATTTCTGTGAAGAATGCCATTGGTATTTTGATGAGGATTGCATTGAATCTGTAGATTGCTTTGGGAAGTATAGACATTTTCACAATGTTAATTCTTCCAATCCAAGAGCATGGAATATCTTTCCATCTTTTTGTCTCTTCTTTAATTTCTTTCAGAAGTGGTTTGTAATTTTCATTGTAGAGGTCTTTCACCTCCTTGGTTAAATTGATCCCTAGGTATCATATTTTTTTGGTGACAATTGTAAATGGGCTTACATTCTTTATTTCTCTTTCAGTTAATTCATTATTTTAGTATATAAATGCTACTGATTTGGAGGCATTTATTTTGTATCCTGCAATGTTACTGAAGTTATTAACCAGCTCTAGGAGTTTTTTGATGGAGTTTTTAGGTTTTTCTGTATATAGTATCATGTCATCTGCAAATAGGGAAAGTTTGACTTCATCTTTTCCAATCTGGATTCCCATTATTTCCTTCTCTTGCCTGATTGCTCTAGCTAGTACCTCCACTACTATGTTGAATAGAAGTGGTGAGAGTGGACATCCTTGTCTTGTTCCTGTCCTTGAGGGGAAGGCCTTCAATTTTTCCCCATTCAGAATAATACTGGCGGTGGGCTTGTCATAAATGGCTTTTATTGTGTTAAGATATTTTCCTTCTATACCTAATTTGTTGAGAGTCTTTATCATGAAGGAATGTTGAGTTTTGTCAAACGCTTTTTCAGCATCTATTGAAATGATCACATGGTCTTTGTCCTTGAGCTTGTTGATGTGATGTATCACATTTTTTGACTTTCATACGTTGAACCATCCTTGCATCCCTGGGATGAATCCCACTTGAACATAGTGTATAATTTTTTTAATATGTTGCTGTATTCTAATTGCTAATATTTTGTTGGGGATTTTAGCATCTAGGTTCATCAAGGCTATAGGCCTGTAATTTTCTTTTTTTGTTGTGTCTTTATCTGGTTTTGGTATCAGAGTTATGCTGGCCTCATAGAATGAGTTTGGGAGAGTAGCATATGTTTCAATTGTTTGGAACAGTTTCATGAGAATTGGTATTAACTCCTCTTTAAAAGTTTGATAGAATTCAGCTGTAAAGCCATCTGGACTTGGACTTTTTGTTATTGGAAGATTGCTAATTACTGCTTCAATCTCCTTGCTTGTTACTGGTCTGTTCAGGTTTTCTATCTCTTCTTGGTTCAGTCTTGGTAATTTATATGTGTCTAAAAACTTATCCATATCTTCCAGATTTTCAAATTTGTTGTCATACAGTTTATAATAGTCTCTAATGTTCTTTGTATTTCTGTGTTATCAGTTGTAATGTCTCCCTTTTCATTTTTTATTTTTGTTATTAGAGTCTTCTCTCTCTCTTTTTTTGGTTAATCTAGCTAATGGTGTGTCTATTTTGTTTATCTTTTCAAAAAACTAACTTTTAGTTTTGTTGATCTTTTCTATTGTTTTTTGAGTCTCTATTTCATTTAGTTCTGCTCTGGTCTAAATAATTTGTTTCCGTCTACTGCCTTTAGGTTTGGATTGTTGTTGTTTTTCAGGTTCTTTGAGACATAGCATTAGGTCATTTATTTGTAGTCTTTCCATTTTTTTGATATATGCATTTACTGCAACAAATTTGCCTCTTAGTACTGCTTTTGCAGTATCCCACAAATTTTGGTATGATGTATCTTTATTTTCATTAGTTTCTAGAAATTTTTTGATTTCCTGTTTAATTTCTTCTTGGACTCATAGGTCATTCAGGAGCCTATTATTTATTTTCCGTGTGTTTGTATTGTTTCCAGCAATTTGCTTATTGTTTATCTCCAGTTTTAGTCCATTGTGTTCTGAAAAGATTGTTGGAATGATTTCAGTTTTTTTAAATTTGCTGAGACTAGATTTGTGACCTAATATGTGTTCTATCCTGGAGAATGTACCATGAGCTGATGAAAAAAAAAGTGTATTCTTTAGCTGTTGGGTGAAATGTTCTTTATATATCCACCAAGTCCAGTTGGTCTAGGATGTAGATTAAATCCTGTGTCTCTTTGTTGACTTGTTGCTTGGAAGTCCTGTCCCATACTGAGAGAGAGGTGTTCAGATCACCCACTATTAATGTATTAGGTCCTATCTCCTTCTTTAGGTCTAAGAGTGTTTGTTTAATATATCTGGGTGCTCCGGTATTGGGTGGATACATGTTTATGATTGTTATGTCTTCTAGCTGGATAGATCCCTTTATCATTGTATAATGGCCTTCTTTGTCTTTTAAAATATTTTTTGGTTTAAAGTCTATTTTGTCTGATATAAGAATAGTTACTGCTGTTTGTTTTTGGTTTCCACTTGCATGGTATATCTTTTTCCATCCCTTCATTTTTAGTCTATGAGTGTCTTTACAGGTGGGTTTCTTGAAGACAGCTTATACTTGGGTCTAGCTTTTTAATCCAGTCAGTTAGTCAGTGTCTTCTGAATGGGAAGTTTAGTCCATTCACATTCAGAGTAGTTATTGAGAAGTGTTGTTTAATTCCTGTCATTTAGTTGCTAATTGTTTAGGTGTTTTAAATATCTTTTGATCATTAGTTCCCCTTTTATTTCTCTTCTTCAATGTGAGTTGGGAATTTAAGGCAGAATGATTTAGCTTCTTTCTCTTTCTTGCTGGCATTTTTGTTTTTACTGTTGGTTTTGCTCTTTCTTGTGTATTCATGATGATGGTCACCATTATTCAGATTCCAGATGAATGACTACCTTGAGAATTTCTTGCAGGGCTGGTTGTGTGGTGGTGAACTCCCACAACTTTTATTTATCTGGGAAATACACTATTTCTCCCTCGTTCTGAAGGAGAGCCTTGCTGGGTAAAGAATTCTTGGCTGGCAGTTTTTTTCTTTCAGTATTTTGAATATATCATTCCACTTTCTTCTGGCCTTTAGGGTTTTGGTTGAGAAGACTGCTGTTAGTTTGATGGGGGTTCCCCTATAAGTGACCTGACTCTTTTCTCTTGCTGCTTGTAGAGTTCACTCTATCTTTGAGCTTTGTGAATTTAACTATAATATGTCTTGGGGAGGATCTTTTTTGGATTGAATCTGTTTGGGGACCTTTGAGCTTCCTGGATCTGAAGGTCTGTGTGACGCCCTACACCTGGGAAGTTTTCTGTTACTATTTCCTTGAGTAGGTTTTCGATACCTTTTCTTTTCTCCTGCCCATCAGGAATACCCACAATTCGGATGTTAGAACGCTTGAGGTTGTCTGCTATCTCTCGTAGGTTTTCCTCATTATTTTAAATTCTTTTTTCCTTTTTTTTTTGTCTGCCTGAGTTATTTCAAAAAACTTTAAAAAGTTATTTCAAGCTTTGAAGTTCTTTCTTCTGCTTGCTCTACCCTGCTGCTCGAGCTTTCAGTTGTGTTTTTTATTTCACTGAGTGAGTCTTTCATTTCTAGAAGTTCTGCTACACTCTTTTTTATGGTATTAATCTCTGTGGATTTCCTCCTTCATATTCTGGATGTTTTTTCTTGTTTCATTGTGTTCTCTAATTGAGTCTTCCTTTATTTCTTCAAGTTTTCTTAAGATCATTGCTCGAAATTCTTTTTCAGACATTTCATGGATTCCCTGTTCCATGGAGTCTGACTTTGGGCCATTACTGTATCCTTTTGGTGGTGTCATTTCTTCTTGATTGTTTGTGTTTCTAGTGTTTTTTCACTGATGCTCGGTCATTTGGTAGGGGGTTTGCTTCTATTACACTGAGGTTGGCTGTGGAGTGGCCTTGGTTGCTCTTGTGGGGGGTGAATTGTCTTTGCTTGACAGTAGGTGTGGTGGTGGTTATGTTAAACCACCTTGGTTCCTGTTCTAGACTCTGTGGTCATAGAATGAGCCCCTAGCACGTGGAGTTCTGCAGTGCCAAACTCAGTCAGTTGGAACTATAGGCTAGTGCTCCCCCTGGGTCTGAGGCAGGATGAGGGGCTGCATGGAGCTGTGTGGTTCTACTGCCTGGTGTTGGTGCCAGCTGCCACTGGTGGGCTCACCTGCGCGCTGCCGTTTCAGGGGCGGGGGCAGGTCCTGCAGCTCCCCACCTGCAGCTCCCCACCTGCCTGTGTCTGAGGTGGCGGGGTGAGGTGCTGCATGGAGCTGCGGTTCCGCTGACTGGTACTGGTGTGCCCGCCCACACAATGCCAGTTCAGAGCATGGGGACGGGGTCTGGAGCTCCCCCCCTGCCTGGGTCTGAGTCGGCGGCATGAGGGAGCCACATGTAGCCACCTGATTCTGCTGTCTGGTGCTGCTGCCAGCTGCTTCTGGCAGGCTCCCCTGCATGGGGCTGGTTCAGGGAGCAGGAGTGGGGCCTGGAGCTCCCCCCCTGCCTGGATTCAAGGCAGCCAGGTGAGGGAGCCATGTGGAGCCGTGGTTCCGCTGGCTGGCACGGGGGGGGGGGGCTCACCTGCGCAGAGCCGGCTCAGGGTGCCGGGGCAGGGCTTGGAGCTCCCCCTCACCCCCGCCTGGGTCTAAGGCAGCGGGGTGAGGGGGCTGCGTGGAGCCATGTAGTTCTGCTCTCTTCTGTATTCTTACTCATCATCGCAGTTCCATAGAATATATTTCATTCTTCTTAAAGATGTTCCCATAAGAGCCTTCATTAAGAACCTCATTTAGACTGTTTTACAGGCCTACAGCACAGTTTTAATCTTGGAATTTTTTCCCCCCTTTATTAGACTGTTGCGTTATGTTACCCATGGCTTCACGGTCTCATGCTTTCTTTTCTTGATTTTCATCTTTGGTTTGCTGGAATACATTCTTAAGTAAATTTCTCAGAAAGGGTGCATAGTAGATAAACTTTTTGAATTTTAATATAACTTTAAAAAGTTCCCTTGGCCTATAACTGCTTCCAACAGAAGTCAGAAATTATTGCCTCTTTCAAATCTTAACTCTTGTATCCTCTTCTCAAAGAGGCTTTCCCTGACCATCCTATTTTAAATTGCAACCCGCCTGTATTACCAATCTTCACTTTTACAATTCCTTTTTACAATTACTTGAAAAGTAATTTGGTAAAATGTTGTGAAGTTGAAGTTGGGTATACTCTACACAACCTCTTCAGCATCATGCAGCTTGTCATCAGTACATTGCTTTATACTGTTTGAGAGTGCTTTTTCTCCACAGCACTTATCACATGCTGTTTATTTTACCTTTTTGTCTTTATTTCTCTACTAAAAAGTGCCAAAGGTCAGGGATTTTTGCAGTTTTGTTCACTGCTATATCCTGGGTACATAAAATCATGCCTGGCACACAGTAGCCCCTCAGTAAATAATTGCTAAGTGAGTTAATGAATTTTTCCCTCATCCTTTATTATAGTTATAAATCCAGGTTGTAAATAATTTTCTCTTAAGACTTCGAAGTGATCACTCCATTGTCTTCTGGTATCTATTGTTATTAATGAGAAATTAATGTCAGTCTGATTCTTTTTTTATGTGACCTATTTCTCTTTTTTGAAAGCTTTCATTTTCTTGGAGCTTTGGAAATTCTTAATGTACACAGATGTGGATTTTTTTCCCTTATCCTACTTGGCACTTCTGAAGCTCCTTCAATTAAGATTGCTGTTTTTTTCCAGCTCTGAGAAATTTTATTCTTTAAAAAAAAAAAAAAATATATATATATATATATATATATATATATATATATATATAAAGTCTTCCTCTGCTTTTCTTCTATACTGTCTACAATTCCTTTTGGTCATTTAATGAGCCTATCAGATTTATCTTCTTTTCCTTTAGTGTTTCATTTTGCTTATTTTTCTTTTTAATTTTACATCTCTTTAGTGTAAGCTTTGATATGCTTATTAACATTTAAACAGTGAAATTTAGCATACTATTTGCTTTGACTAAAACAAAATATCAAATAGGAAGCTAAAATAGGAGTAGATTGATTTAATATTTGTATTTTGATTTTTACTAATAACAAATGACAAAGGTGGCTTATAGCATTAGTAGGAAAAGGAAATGTTAGTAAATGATCACTGGTTGACTAGAAAAGGAGTTAGTCTAATTTTATATCATGTACTATACATTTAAAGTATTTGTAATAAGAAAATATTACATGTCCATAAAATTTATGGGTAGGGATGTTCATCACAGTATTATTATAATATGGGAATATCCTAAATAGCCAATAGAATAATACTTCAATAATCTTTCATATTGGTATTATGAAATACTTTGTTAACCACTAACAGCTATATTTTAAAAAAACATTTAATGACACTAGAAATTATTATCTCAATTTTCTTTTATATATATATATATATAAATGTAAATTTTCACATACTCATGTTGAGAGAAAAAGTCTAGTGGAAAATATTCAAAATATTAATACAGGTCCTCTAATCCCTTATACAAAACCCTTAGGCCCATATGTGTATTTCTGAATTCCAAATTTTTTAGATTTTAGAACAGTAATATATACGTTTATGTGATAGCATCTGGAGAAGTACTCCACAATCAAACACAGTATTTCTGCAGTGAAACATGTGACTATTCACATTTAGTGGTACACATGTATAATTGTCTAGGAATAGTTTTATGTCAATTGAGGCCATAGTTTGCTGCTAAATGAGTTTTGTCAAACTTAAGTTAAAATTATGTTTTTTTACTGTTTTAGATTTGAAAATTTTTTGCATTTTTGATCAGTAGTAACTAATTTGGGCAATGAAATTATGAATGACTTTTAAAGTTTTCTTTAATTTTTCATATGTTCCTATATTTATGGGAATATATACATATGGATGTTACAGAAAAATATCTTAGTAACAAATTTAAAAATTGCAACTTGAGTTAAGTGTTCTTATTAAATCTTAACCTTCCCTAGAAAGGAGAGAAGAGCCAAATGCACCAAGAGATATTCATTCATTAATTATTTACTATTTTAATAAGCATAGATAAAGATGTTCAATCTTTTCAGAGAAATTAATACCTCAAACCATTTCACACTCCTCTCCTGTCAGAAATTTAGTAATTCTGACAATTCCGGTTGTCCATCAAATGCCAGGGAGAAGTAGGAAATTTTGTACACTGCATGTTGGGTATCAATCGATAAGACCACTTTGAAAAGTAATTTGGTAAAATGTAGTGAAGTTGAAGTTGGATATGTACTCTATACAACCTCTTCAGCATCATGCAGCTTGTCGTCAGTACATTGCTTTATACTGTTTGAGAGTGGAACTTCTCTATTTCTCATACTGCATCTTGCCCTACCGTTTTATTCACTATAATTTTACATGCTGCCATTACTGGGGTCTCACTAATTGGGTGACTTTTTTCTTTTTAGGGAAGTACATTTTGGTATTTAATAACTTCTTTCCTGGGCCTTTTCACAAAATATGACTTTTTTAACAAAAAATTTACTTTTGTTTGTTTCGATATTCCAATAGCCATGCAAACATTCAGAACCTTTACTTGTCAGATGTGATATGTTGTTAGTTTTTCTTCAATTTTCCTAGAGTCATTGCTGCTGTTTTCCATAGACCAGCACAATGAAAGAGACTTGGATTATCAAATCGTCTTTTATGGTATATTTCCTTAAAAATTACCCCACTGTTCTTATTTCTTGCTTTTTGTAAATCACTTTTGTTCCACTTCAGAATTAAATTATAGATCTCTTTAAATTGAAAATGTTAAAAGGCAATAGTGAGATTTTTTAGACTCAACTTTTTATGTATTCAGCCAACACTGAGTGCCTACTATGTATGGAGATCAAGAATGTGATGTGAATACAACCTTCAAGGAACTTATGACCTACAAGTAAACTGGCTTCAGTGTAGTGTGATAAATGAGATAATTAAGTAGGATCTGAGAGTTAAGTGAAGGTCTTCCAAGTCAGGATCAGCAACCCTTTTTTGTGTGTGTGTGAAAGACAAGGTAGTATATATATTTTAGGTTTTTCAGGCCATATAGTTCTATCACGACTAATCATTTCTATTGTCATTGCATGAAAGCAGCCATAGGTGATACATAAATTAATAAGTATGGCTATGTTCCAATAAAACTTTATTTATGGACACCGAAATTTGAACTCCATATAATTTTTATGTTACAATTAAAAAAAATTTTTTTTAACTATTTAAAAATGTGAAAACCATTCCTAGCTCTTAGAACATACGAAAACATATGGCAGACCCGACTGGCTTCTTGGCCATAGTTTGTCAGTCCTTGTTTAAGTCTTTGAATTAATTATGGGATGTTATGGAATATGCCTCTCTCTGATAGCCTATCCAGTTGCAGCTACTTTAATTAATAATTTAGTACCTACCAGGTTCAGAAATGTTGACAGTCTCATTGCTAATCCAGTGGCTTCTAAGTATCTCTAATATTCTGAATAATAATTATGATTATATAATGATAATTAAAAACAATAATAAAACTGTTACCTTGACGAATGCAAGATACTCTACAGAACACAGATCCCAAACTCAAATGCTTACTGGGGCTGAGTGTAAGGCCTGAATGTTTGGGAAACGAGGAGTTCTGTGAATTGGGGAGAAGTGAATAAATAAATAGCACATGACCTATCTAAAAGAGACAACGGTCACTACTTAGCTCCACCTAGTGGTGGGAATGCAGCCCCATTATTCCCTGATGAAAACATTCAAGAAATCCAGACTTATATGTTAAATCTCCCAACTTTTTAATGTATCACCAAACCTTTTTTTTTTTTAATTTGCTCTTTTTAACATTGTGAGTCAAATAAAACCATCTTTAGGTTTCATTTAAACAGGCTGGCAATTTGCCGTCTCTGTGCTAGCAAGTTTCTTTTACTATTTAAAAGGAACCTTTAGAGAAGTATCTGTAGTGATATGCATTAATGATTTAATTTTGAAGTTTAAATCTCAGAGGATTTACCTTAATATTAAAAATTATTTTTAAAGCAATTTTAAATTATAAGTCAGATACGGATTTCTGTACATGATATTCACATGTTCAGCTGTCGTGCTTGAACTTATCAGTACCTGTAACTTTCCTGCATCTGACTTTGTGGTCACAAGCTTTTTTTTTTCTTTCCCCCTTTTTGTTTTTGGTAACAGCTTTATTGAGATATAATTCACATAATATACTGTTCATCCATTTAAAGTCTGCAATTCATTGGTTTCTGGTATATTCATAGGGTGGTGCAACTATCACCACAATCATTTTTAGAAGTTTCCTCACCCCAAAAAGAAACTCCATACCCTTTCGCTATTGCCCTCCCAATTTTTCCATGTTCCAGTTCTAGGCAACCATTAATCTACTTTCTATCTCTATAGATTTGCCTGTTCCGGGTATATACTGTATATAGAATAATACAATATTTGGCCTTTTATATCTGGCTTCTTTTCACTTAGCATAATATTTTTCAAGGTTCATCTATGAATCAGTATTTCATTTCTTTTTATTGCCAAATAATATTCCATTGTATGGATATACCACATTTTTTTGTCCATTCATCAGTTAATGGATTTTTGGGTTATTTCCACATTTTGCCTATTATAATGTGCTGTGAACATTCATAGGCATGTTTTATGTGGACATATGTGTTATTTCTCTAGGGTATATACCTAGGAATGGAACTGCCAAGACATGTGGTAACTTTTTGTTTCACTTTTTGAGGAATGGCCAAACTTTTCCAAAGCAAATGCACCAGTTTTCACTGCCACACCACCAGCACTGTTTGATGGTTCCAATTTCTTCACATCCTTACCATCTCTTGTTATTTATCTGACTTTTTGACCAATGGGTGTATAGTGTTATCTCACTTTGGTTTTGATTTGCATTTTGCTCTTGACTAATGATGTTGAGTATCTTTTCATATGCTTATTGCACATTTGTATACTTTTGGAGAAATGTCTATTCAAGTTCTTTGCCCATTTTTTATTTGGGTTTTTTGTGTTTTTATTATTGTATTATAAGTGTTATTTGTACATTCCTTATACAAGTCCCTTATCAAATATATAACTTGCAAATATTTTCTCCCATTCTGTAGTTTTCTCTTCCTTTATAGTGTCCTTTGAAGCACAGAGTTTTTAAATTTTGATGAAGGCCAGTTTATCTGTTTTTCTCTTTTGTTGCTTGTGCTTTTGGTATTATGTCTAAAAATTCATTGCCAAATCTAAGGTCACCAAGATTTGTCCCTATGTTTTCATTTAAGAGTTTTATAATTACATTTAGATCTTTGATTCATTGAGTTAATTTTTGTTTATAATGTAAGGGAGTGAGGGGAATACAGGCTTTTTAATCTTAAAAACCAAACCAGACATAAAATATCTGAGAATACCAAAATATAAATAAGTAAAAAAATAAGAATTGGTAGGAGATAGATAAAACAAGACTGCCAAAATATTAATAATTGTTAAAGCTGAGTAATGGGTATATTGTATTGACATGCTTTTTTCTCTACATTTTTTTCTTTGAAAATATCCATGATAAAATGTTTTTATTCAGTTTCTTACCACTATTAATTGCATTGGTCTATCATTTGTATACTTAGAATGGCTTGGCATTGGACTATTAGTTATTAGATGGCCATAAGTACAAGTTTGATTGTAATTATAAAAATCTTATTTATAGTAAGAAAAACTATAAAATTTAAATAACAAACTAAGCTAAAACTTTTTTAGTCCAAGGTCTGTAAATTCTTGATTTATCTCAAAATTTTACTCTACTCAGCATTTTATGAACAGAATGTTTAAATGTGTTGTATACAAATTTGGGAAGAGTTCATGGATTTCTGCAAAGCACTTCTCAAATCTGTGTTAAGGGGCAGCTGTTCTGGAGAATGCCAAGGGGGTAAAAGTCTTCTTTTATCTCAAGTAAGTTTGCAGTTACACAGATTTCTTTGCTGCAAGACTTCTCAGGCTCTTTTATTTATTTATTTATTTATTTATTTTTTTGTCGTTTTTTCGTGACCGGCACTCAGCCAGTGAGTGCACCGGTCAGTCCTATATAGGATCCGAACCGGCGGCGGGAGGGTCGCCGCGCTCCCAGCGCAGCACTCTACCAAGTGCGCCACGGGCTCGGCCCTCAGGCTCTTTTAATATGCAACTACATATTATAAATCTTTAAGATTTGGCAAGCAGTGTTTTTTAAGCTTATTTGATGACTTGTATTACCATGGAAGCGTTTAGAAAACACTGGACTGCATATATAAAATTATATTATTTCATACATATACAGTTAAGTAGTTTAAGTTATTATTTGATTATTACCTGATGGTGGTTATATTTCTCCTTCTTGTAGCTATTTTTTCTGTTGCTCTTATTTTTTTATTTTCCTCTTATGTATTTGTCTAACTACTAAAAGTGACTAGATTTTGAAGTTGCTATGTTGTTCCTCTGTAGGTATGAATTTGTGAGGCAAATGGAAAATATTTTCAGTGAATTGTCTTTAAAAGATAATAAATTGTAATGTTATATTTGGATTTATTATTTTAACTAGTTCTGGATTTGCAGAACTTGCAAAGGAGAGCAGTGTTTAGAGAGTTACAAGTATTAGGTAGGTTTGGTATCTTTCTGATTGAATCTTACTTTGATTCCAGAAAATTTAGAAAATAGAGCTAAAGGAAAACTAGCAAACCTTAAAATTATTCAAATTGTGTTATTCAGAGATAATCTTAGCATCTATCTTTTTTTTTTTATAAAAGTAATACTTATAAATGGGGGGACCCACAAATTTTATTGAAAGGCATAAAATGAAAGCTTCTCTATTTACTTCCTAGCTGACCTTCCCTCCCCCAAATCATTGGGGCTTTTCTTCTCAGTTAACCACAACAGTAGGTTCTTATGTGTCCTTTGTTATTTGTTTTATGAGAATCCTTTTTTGTTTGTTTATAATTATGGCAATGTATAATTTATACCCTATTTTATACTTTGGTTTTTTCATTTGGACATATTTCACAGTGAGTGTATGAGGGTCATATAATATTCTACTATATGTACTATTAATGTTTTGCTATATTTCCTTTCATCTTTATAAATAACACAAGATTATGAAGGACAGGATGAGTCTTGCTAGCACACCTCAAAGTTCCTAACTGGAACACTTTAGAACTTAGTATGTAGTTTATGTGGTGATTTAAATCCTGACTTAAAATCTTTCCAGGTACCATAATAGTTTTTTGTGTTTTGTTTTGTTATTTTTAGATTTGTGAACTTATATTAAGTTCTATTAGAGTATGAAAATTAAATCATGTTTTGAAACATACTTAAAAATCTTCATTGCAAATAATAGACAAAAGCCATATTCTAATTTGGTTTTTCAGTTTAATTCCAGCAATATTGGTCTAGAAGTAAGCAAGCTAGCCAGATGGAAAAGCTACTTTTTAATATGTACGGACTCTGAAAGCTTTTTCTTCTGTTCTTTAGATAATGTGTATATAGGAATATTAATATTTTCTTGGGCTACACTTTTCTTTTATGTTAATACTTTGACCAGAATTAGGGGAAATTGAGCTATTGCAGTTAATTGAATTTTGGTTATCTGAGGAATAGTCAGCAGAACTTTGTATTTTACTTTTTCTTATTGTTGACAATCTTCCTGATCTATATCAATACCTTTTCTTGCTTTAGTAAATAAATACTAATTTGTTTCCACTACTTGTCTTGTTAAATAATTTTGTTGTTGAAAATAATCTAATCTTGGGCCGGCCCTGTGGCTCACTCGGGAGAGTGCGGCGCTGGTAGCACCAAGGCTGCGGGTTCGGATCCTATATAGGGATGGCCGGTGTGCTCACTGGCTGAGCATAGTGTGGACAACACTGTGCCAAGAGTTGCGATCCCTTACCGGTCAATAAAAAAAAAAAAAAAGAAAAGAAAAGAAAAGAATCTAATCTTTCTTTGTTTTGGACTTGGCATGTAGTGTACTGATTTTTTTTTTCCCCAGTAAGCTGAGCTTTTACCATTATGTTGTTTCAAGTACATGTATAACAATGGAATAGTGTTTGGCTATTAAGAAAAACGATATCCTATCATTTGCAACAACATGGATGGAACTGGAAACCATCATGTTAAGTAAAGTAAGTCAGGCACAAAAAGACAAATACCAAATGATATCACTCATATGTGGAATATAAAAAAAACAAATCATTGTGCAGTATATCCATGTATTGAAACAACATACCATACCCCACAAAAATGTACAAAAAACTGTTCAAAAAAAAAAAAAAGATTTGGGAAACCTATCAGTCAAAAAAGCAACACAGAGATGTTAGTACATGATAATTTTGAATGTCGTTTTCACATTGTAAATGTAAGATAATGGAGTGGGGTTTTAATTTAAAAATTAAGAATTTCTTGCTTCAATAGATTGCAATTGTTTTAGGCAGGTATAGGACTTAAGAGCATGAGGATCATTTTTGCATCTATGGCTAGAGTATTTTTTTTCTCTTCCTCCCTCCCCCCATCTAGTATGTCTGGTATTTTAATTATGTTTTATATTTACATAGTTTCTTTATTTCTTGTGGTCTATTCTTTAGAAAGAAAGCTAATTCTTTGAAACATTTTTGGCTTATTTATAGATTGGTCAAAGAAAAAGTAATGTATGAAAAAGAAGCAAAACAACAAGAAGAAAAGATCGAAAAAATGAAAGCTGAAGATGGTGAAAATTATGCCATTAAAAAGCAGGTAAAATTATATCTTTAATAATGGTAGGTAACATTTACGGAATACCGTATTAACTAATGTATTCTTTACAGCAGCCCTCTGAGATGGTACTGTTATTTACTTATTTACTATTAAAACCTCCATTTAGAGATAAGGAAACTGAAACACAGGTTCGGTTTAAATAACTGACCAGGGTCACATAATTGCTAAGTGGCATAGCTAGGATTTGAACACAGGCATTCTGGCTCTAGAATCTGTACTCTTAACCACTAAACTGTACTGCCTCTTCAATTTTAAGTATTAAATATAAAAATGGGCTAATCTTATATTAAATATACTTATATATTTAAATTCACAAATGTTTTCTCCAAACTGATGTGAATGAAGACTACCAAAGTGAAGTATGTGTTACATTTTTTAGTGGTTACTTCTAATTGTTCTCATGACAAATTTCAGTCTCCTTAGCATTGGATACAAGGCTCTTCTGGATTTTGGCATCTGATTATCTCTCTAACCGCATCTCTTACCAATCTTAGGTTCCTGCCTTTTAGTTCCCTGCACATATCTTTTCTTTTTTTATCTCTGAGATTTTGCACATGTCTGATATTCTCCTTATTCCTCCCACCTGCCTCTTCTTATTAACACCTTTTCATCCTTCAAGCCTCCCCTACACCTACCTCTACACTGAGGTGGCCCTTGCATTCCCAAAATACCTTCTTTATTCCCATCGTAGCATTTATTGAATGTTCACTCTCAGCTGACACTTCATAATTTCTTGAGAAAATAGAGGCTATCAGGGACCTTCCTCGTATTCCCACCACAAAATCTTTCAGCCTACCTGCATCTATACCCATACTGCCTTCCTGTGGGAGTGGATTATTTGCCCTAGCTCTTGTCGTAACTATCAGTGACATTATCATTCCTTTATCCTCATCTTACATACCTCAACAACATTTGACACAAGTAACCACTTTCTCCTTGAGACACTCTCTTACGTTGGCATCTTTGATAGAATAGCCTCCTAGACTTCCTCCTGTTTCACTCCCATTATTTCTCAGTCTCCTTTGCTGAATTTCTGTCTCTTTCTCTCCCTCTCCTCCCCGACATGTATATATACTTTTTTTTTTTAACCTTAAGAGTTCTGTCTACAATCCCTCTCTAGGTAATCTCGTATCATTTTTATAGCCTTAAATACCATCTTTATGCCTGTTCATTTATTCATTTAACAGATTTTTATTCATCACATGTTACATGCCAAACACTGATCTAAGCACTCTTTTAGGCATGGCATTAAAAAAAGTCCCTGCTTGCTTGGCATTTATTCTAGTGCCAGTGACTCTCAAGTTTATATCTCTGAGTCTGACTCCAGATACATGTATCCAACAAACTTGACAGCTTCTTCATTGTCCAAAATAAAACTCTTGATCTTCTCCCATACCCAATCTAATGGCCTAAGCAAAAAGCTATTCTATCTCTCGTTTTTCCCATATCAGTAACTGGTACCTCCACTTTACAGATACCCAAGGCAAAAATTTAATGGGTCCCTTCTTAATACTTCTATCTTTTTCTAATAACCACATCTAATATCACCAAGTCGTATTTTTGATTTCCTCTATGTAGCCACATATTGGTATATCATTGACTACATATGCAGATGTGAAAGGGACCCACAGCCCTGTTAAAGTTCTTTCTTTTGTAGTCATGGTTTATAACATGATTTGTTAGATTCATAGTCAACCTAGTACTTATATTCAAAAAATACCATCCCATGTCTAATTACAGAACAGTAGTCTTTTCTGTTTGTTGCTATTGTCAACCTGCTGTGTATGCAGCTGTCAACTGCAGTTTCATTTCAGAGTCTCCTGAAAAGTTGTCTTTAACCCAGACTACATGCTTTTCTCAATTTCCTTTTCCTAGCTTAGCTATATTGTGGCCATTCATGTTTTTAATTATATATAATGTGTATTGCATTGTCAGAAGGCATGGGCAAAATCATCTAACACAAAGTCTACTTTATATGTGTAGAATATCATGTAATTTATTGAATACCGTACCAAAAGTGAAAAACAGAATGGTTGTTTGGGTACTTGAAGTATGGTTTCTACTGAATGCATTTTGCTTTTGCACCATTGTAAAGCTGAAAAATCATAACTTGAGGACTGTCTGTAGATGTTTCTATCTTTTTCCTAAAAATGAAGGGAAAATTTTTTTCATTAAATATATGGAAAATATTAGGAAGCTTCAGTCAGCAAAGAATTTGACCAGGGGTCTCTCACAAGGCTGATTCTGCAAGAAATACCCAGGTTGCTTTTAATAATAAAAATATTATGGGAAATAACTTCAGTCTTGCAAGGAAATATTTTTGGCTCTTGGTACCTATACTCAGGTTTATAAATAGTTTTCTGTTAGTACACTTGCTTTTTTGTTTTTTTGTTATAGATTCACAGGAAATTGTAAAAAATATCGAGGGAAGTTTTATACTCCCTTCACCCTTCTTCACCCAGTGTTAGCAACTTGCGTAATTGTAGTACAGTATCCAAACCATGAAATTGACATTGGTATACCACAACACTTACTCATATTTCTCTAGTTGTACATGCATTCATTTGTGTGTGTGTGTATAGTGTGTGTGCAATTCTATCACGTGCGTAACGTGTAACTACTACCATAATCAGGATGGAAAACTATTCTATTACAAGGCTCCCTCATGCTACCTCTTTACAGCCTCCCCTATCCGCTCCACCCCCTAAACCCTAACTACACTCTTTCAACAATGTCATATAACGTGGAAAGTAACCATACAGTATGTAACCTTTTAAAGTTGGGTTTTTCCATTTAGCATAATTCCCTTGAGGTCCATCGAAGTTGTTGAGTATATCAGTAGTTTGTTCCTTATTGCTGAGTAGAGTAGTATTCCGTGGTATGGATGTTCCACAGTTTAACCATTGAAGGACATTTGGATTATTTTCAGGTTTTGGCTGTTATGGAAGAAGTTGCTGTGAACATTTGTGTACAGTTTTTACATGAACAAAAGTTTTCATTTCTGTAGGATAAATGCCCAAGAATGCAATTACTGGGTAGTATCAGTGCACTTTTTTGTTTTAAAAGAAACTGCCAAACTCTTTTCCAGAGTGCCTGTACCATTTTGTTCCAACCAGCAATGCGTGAATGATTCAATTTCTCTACATCCCGGCCAGCATTGTGTTGTCACTATTTTTTTATGTTAACTTTTAGCCATCACCTATATGATAGGTATGTAGTGATATCTAATTGTGCTTTTAACTTGCGTTTTTCTAATGGCTAATAATGTTGAACATCTTTTCATGTGCTCATTTGCTGTCTGTATATCTTCTTGATTGAAATATCTTTTCACGTCTTTTGTCCACTTTCTAACTGGGTGCTTTTTTTTTTTTACTCTTAAGTTTTGAGAGTTCTTTATATATCCTAGACACATGCCCTTTTGTGGCCATGTAGTTTGCACATATTTCTTTGTATGTAATTTGTCTTTTTATACTCATAGTCTTTTACTGAGTAACAGTTTTTAATTTTGAGAATGTCCAATTTGTCAGTACTTCCTTTTATGAATCATACTTTTGGTCTCAAGTCTAAGGCTTCTTTGCTAGTCCTAGCTAGTCCCAAAGATTTTCTACTTTTTCCTAAATTTTGTGTGGTGTTCTGTTTCACATTTAAGTCTTTGGTCCATTTTGAGTTAATTTTTATATAAAGTATGAAGTTTAGTTTGAGGTTTATTGCTTTGCCAATGAATGACCAGTTGATCCCAGCATTTCTTAAAAAGGCTATTCTTCCTCTGTTGAATTTGTTCTGTACTTTTGTCAAAATACAGCTGGAAATATTTGTGTGGGTCTGTTTTGAGGTTCTGTCTTCCAGTCCATCAATCTTTGTCTATCCTTTTATCAGTACTGTATTGTCTTAATTATTGTAACTATATAAGTAAGCCTTAACATTGCGGAGAGTGAGTCCTCTCAATTTATTCCTTTTTTTTTTTTTTTCAAAATTGATTTAGCTATTCTAGTTCTTTTGCCTTTTCATATAAATTTAAAAATAAGCTTGTTTATGTCTATAAAATACCTCTGATAGGAATTATATTAAGCCTATAGATGAATTAGGGGAGAATTAATATCTTTTCTATGTTGAGATTTCCAGTCAGTGAACATGCTAATTCTATCAGCATTTTGTAATTTTCAGCATACAGATCCTGTATGTGTTATAGATTTATACTTAAGTATTTGGTTTTTGTTGGAAGTATATAAATGGTATTGCTTTTAGTTTGGATTTTGACATACAGTATTTGTTGTTAGATATAAAAGTGAAGTTGGTTTTTTGGTTTTTTGTGTGTTGATCTTGTAACCTACAACCTTACCAAACTCACTTAGTTCTGGGCATTTTTTTGTAGATTCTTTCTGATTTTCTACATAGACAATCATATCATTTGCAAAGACGGACAGTTTTGTTTCTTCATTTCCAATCTGTATATCTTTTTTTCTTTTTTTCTTTGCCTTATTACATTAGCAAGAACTTAACGATACTGTATTGAATAAGAGTGGTGGGAGTGGACATGCTTACCTGGTTCCCAGTCTTCGGGAGAAAGCATTCAGTTTTTTACCATTAAGAATAATTTTATCTGTAGGTTTCTTATAGATGGTCTTTATCAAGTTGATGAAGTTCCCCTCTATTCTTTGCTGAGTGTTTTTGTCATGAATTGGTGTTGGATTTTGTCAGCTGCTTTTTCTGTGTCATTTGATGAAATGATAGGAATTTTCTTCTTTGATCTGTTAATATTGCAGATTACATAGATTGATATTCAAATATTGAATCAGCATTTCATACCTGGAATAATTCCCACTTGATCATGATGTATAATTCTTTTTATACATTGCTGAATTCAGTTTGCTAATATTTTGTTGATGATTTTTACATCTTCAGTTTTCTTTTTTTTTTTTTTTTTTTTACTCTGTCTAGTTTTGGAATCAGGTTAATATATTGGTTTCATAAAATGAATTGGGAAGTATTCTCTCTCTTCTGTTTTCTTGAAGAATTTGTATAAAATTGGTATTCTTTTTTAAATGTTTGGGAGAATTATCTATTGAAACCATCTAGGCCTGAAGATTTCTTTTTTTCAGGAACTATTAAATTACAACTTCAATTTCTCTAATAAACTTATAGGACTATTTAAGTTATTGGTTGGGTTTTGGTGATTTGTAGTTTTTGAGGAATTGGTCCATTTCTTCAGTTGTTTAATTTATGAACATTATGAACAATATTATAACTTTCATGTTGTTTCTTTATTCTCTTTTTAATGGTTGCAGGATCTGTAGTGATATTCTGTATTTTGGCACTGTTCTTGGTGATTTGTGCCTTTTCATTTTGTCTTGCTAGAGGTTTATCAATTTTTTTCTCTTCCAAAAAAATTTTAAAAATTAAAAAAAATTTTTTTTCACTGCACATGTTTATGGAGTACAAGTTGTTTCAATATATGCGTATATTTTATAATGATCTAATCAGAATAGTTAGCATGTCTGTCACCTAAATATTTATTATTGCTTTGTGGTCATGACATTCAAGATCCTCTTTTCTGGTTATCTTGAATTATACAATACAGTATTAGCTATTTCACCCTAGGGCACCAGAACTTATTCTTTTTGTCTAAGTGTAACTTTGTACCAGTCTACCAATCTTTCTCCAGTCCCCCTCCCCACTCCCTTTCTCTGCCCCTAGCAACCAGTATTCTATTCTCTATTTCTTTTTTTCATTTATTTTTCTTAATTGACCCATGATATTTGTATATAATTATGGAGTACAATATGATGTTTACAATGATCATATCAGGGTGGTTAGTATGTCCATCACCTCAAACATTTGTCACTTCTTTGTTACTTAGGAACATGCAATATCCTCTTGACTAGCTATTCAAAGATACATAGTTCTTTGTTGTATCTGTAGTCTCCCTATATTACTGTAGAACCCTAGATCCTATTCGTCCTATCTGTCCAATATTTTGTATTCACTGGACACCCTCTCCCCATCCTCTCCTTCCCCTTTTCCCCACCAGTCTCTAATAATCTCTATTCTATTCTCTACTTCTGTGAGATCAGCTTTTTTGGCTTCCACAGAGGAGTGAGAGAGAACATGCGGTATTTCTCTCTCTGTGCTTGGCTTATTTTACTTAACATAATTTTCTTCATTCTCATCCATGTTGCTGCAAATGACAGAATTTCATTTTAAAAAAATTTTTAATACTAAGTAGTATTAAATAGTAATATTTCTATTTTTAATACTGAGTAGTAGGCCATTGTGTATATATACCACATTTTCTTTATCCAATTATCTTTTCAAGGACATTTAGGTTGGTTCGAACTAATGGCTACTATGAAGAGAGCCAAAATAAACATGGGAGTGCAAGTGTCCCTGCAAGTATTTGATTTCCATTCCTTTGGATATATACTCAGTAGTGGAATTGCTGGATTATATGCTAGTTCTACCTGTAGTTGTTTGAGAAATCTTCATATTGTCTTCCATATTGGCTGTACTAATTTACATTCCCACCAGCAATGTGTAAGAGTTCCCCTCTTCACGTCCTCGTTAGCATTTGTTATTTTCTTTCTTTTTGATAATAGTTATTCTAACTGGGGTGAGATGATATCTCATTGTTGTTTTGATTTCTGTTTCTCTGATGATAAGTGACATTGAGCATTTTTTCATATGTCTATTGCCCATTTGTATGTCTTCTTTCAAAAAATATCTATTCAGTTCCTTTGGCCATTTTTTAATCAGATTATTTGTTTTTTCACTATTGAGTTGAGTTCTTGTCTATTCTGGATATCAGTCCCTTCTCAGATGCATAGTTTGCAAATATTTTCTCCCATTCTACAGGTTGTCACTTTATTCCATTGATTGTTTCCTTTACTGTGAAGAAGCTTTGTAGTTTGATATAACCCTGTTTTTTTAATTTTTGCTTTTGTTCCCTGTGCTTGTTAAGCATTATTCATAAAATCCTTGCCCAGACTTATGTCCTGAAGTGTTTCTCCTATGTTTTGCTCTAGAATTTTATAGTTTCAGATCTTACATTTAAGTCTTTAATCCACTTTGAGTTAATGTTGGTATATGGTGAGAGATAAGAGTCTAATTTCATTCTTCTGCATATGGGTCTCTAATTTTCCCAGCATCATTAATTGAACAGACTGTCCTTTCCCCAGTGTTTGTTCTTTGATCCTTTGTCAAAAATCAGTTAGCTGTAGGTAAGTGGATTTATTTCTGAATTCTCTATTCTGTTACATTGATGTATGTATACTGTTTTTATACTATATTTTGAAGTCAGGGAGTGTAATACCCACAGCTTTGTTCTTTTTGCTCAGAATTGCTTTGGCTATACAGGGTCTCTTGTTGTTCCATATAAATTTTTGAATTTTTTCTTCTATTTCTGTGAGGTATGTCATTGGTAGCTTGGGGATTACATTGAATCTGTAGATTGTTTTGGGTTATACAGTCATTTTGATGATATTGATTCTTCCAATCTATGTGCATGGGATGTCTTTCCATTTTTTTGTGACTTCTTTAATTTCTTTAATCTGTGTTTTCTAGTTTTCATTGTAGAGATCTTACACCTCCTTTGTTAAATTTATGCATAGATATTTTATTTTTTGTTGTTGCTATTGTAAGTGGGATAGCTTTCTTGGTTTCTTTTTCTGCTAGTTTATTGCTGATGTATAGAAGTGCTACTGATTTTTGTATGTTGATTTTGTATCCTGCAACTTTACAGAATATGTTTATCAGGTCTAGGAGTTTTTGGTAGAGTCTTTAGGTTTCTCTCTCTATAAAATCATGTCATCTGCAAACAGAGACAACTTGACTTCCTCATTTTCAGTTTGGATGCCCTCTTTCTCCTGCCTAATTGCACTGGCTAGGACTTCCACTACCATGTTGAATGCATGCATCCTTGTCTTGTTCCAGTTCTTAGTGGGAAAGCTTTTAGCTGTTTTTTTTTTTTTTTTTAAGTCTGTCTTATCTGAAATAGGTATAGCTACTCCTTCTCTCTTGTGTTTTCCATTTGCGTGGAATATTTTTTCCATCCCTTCACTATCAGTCTCTGTGTGTCTTTGTAGGTAAGGTGTGCTTCTTATAGGCAGCATATGGATGGGTCATGTTTTTTTAACCCATTCAGCCAGTCTGTGTCTTGAAGTTGGAGTATTTAATCTGTTTATATTCAAGGTTGTTATTGATATGTGAGGTCTTACTCTTGTTATTTTGTTGGTTGTTTTCCAATTGTTTTGTGTATCCTTTGTTCCTTTCTATGTCTCTTAATGTTATCCTTGTGGTTTGGTGTTTTTCTTTATTGATAAGATGTGATTCCTCTCTATTTCTAATTCGTGTATCTAGTCTATCAGTAGGTTTCATATTTTCAGGTCTTTTCACAATGGTTGTTATTTTTTTTTTTCTCTTCTAGATGTAGGACTCCTCTAATCATTTCTTGTAAGGCCAGTCTGGTGGTGATGAATTCCTTTAATTTTTGTTCTTTTGAGAAACACTTTATTTCTCCTTCATTTCTGAAGAATAGCTTTCCTGCATATAGTATTTTTGGCTGGTAGTTTTTTTCTTTCAATACTTGACAATATTATCCCATTCTCTCCTGTCCTGGATGGTTTCTGCTGAGAAGTCTGCTGTTAGTACAATGGAGATTCCCTTATAAATGACTTGATGTTTTTCTCTTGCTGTTTTTAGAATTCTCTCCTTGTTTTTAACTTCAGATAGTTTGACTACAGTGTTTCTTGGGGATGACCTATTTGGGTTGAATTTGTTGGGACCTTTGAACTTCCTGGATTTTGGATATTCACATCTTTCTCAAGACTAGGGAAGTTTTCAACTATTGCTTCTTTAAATAGGTTTTCAATATTTTTTTTGTTTTCCTCTTCCTGTGGAATGCCCATAATTTGAATATTTGTTAGCTTAATAGTGTCCCATAGATCCTGTAAGCTTTGTTCATTCTTTTTCTCCTTTTTTCTTTTTTTGTCTTCCTATGTTATTTCAAAAGTGCTCTCTTCAGTATCAGAAATTCTTTCTTCTGCTTGATCTAGTCGGTTGTTGAGACCCTCAGATGTGTTTTTTATTTCATTCAATGAATTCTTCAATTACAATATATCTGCTTAATTTTTTTATAATGATGTCTCTCTTTGTTGAATTTCTTATTCAGATTGTGAATTGTTTTTCTGATTTTGTTGGACTCTGTATTTTCTTGTGTCTTGGTGCAGTTCCTTGAGATAATTAATTTGAATTCCTTTCCTGGCAAGTCAGCAATTTCTGATTCTTTGGGATCAGTTACTGGAGCATTATTTTGTGGTTTTTGGTGGTGTCATGTTACCTTGTTTTTCATGTTTCTTATTTCCCTGCTTTGATATCTGTGCATCTTGGTGGAACAGTCACCTTTTTGAGTTTTGTAGAGTGGCTTGCATGGGAAAATATTTTTATCTGCAAATGCATTCTAAAGTATTGATTAGGTAGAGTGTCATGGCTTTGTTCTGGATGGATGCAGTAGTGTAAACTCTGTGTCGTTTCTAGAGTTGTAATCAACTTCCACTATTACTGCAAGTGACTCATTGACCTATGCTTTGGAGGTTTGTGGGAGCAATGGCACTTCTTTGCCAGGGGAGGTATCACTGGCTTGGTTCACAGGCTGTGCACATGTACCCTGTGGGTCAGTCATCTCAGGAGCTGGCTCACTGGGGATGTGGTTGCTGGATTGATTCTCAGGCTGGTGTTGTGTGAGTATGGCATATCAGGGTCTGTGGAACTGGTTTGCCAGTAGCAGAGTCACTGGGCTGCTTCTCTGACCAGGGGCAGGCCCACCAAGGGCATGTCAGCCAAGCTGTTTCTCACTCAGATGTGTGTGCATGTGATGGGCCAAAGAAACATGGTCAGGTCTTCTAGTGGTGTGACAGCTGAGCTGTTTCTCTGAGCTGAGGATGTGGGTGTACTTTGGCTTGGCTAGCTGAGTATGGATCTGCCAGTGGCCCTTCAGCTGTGCTAGTTCTTGGGGCCTGATGCAAGGTCATGCTTCTCTCCCTGGTTCAGGAGCTGCTGAGCCCCTTCTCAGGAAGGGGGTGAGGCCACTAGGCAGGGCTGCCATAAAGAGGCCCATCAGTCACTTCTCAGGTGATGGGTGGGGCTACTAGGCAGGCTCACAGTTAGGGGGCCTGTCCAGCCACTCCTCATACTGTTGGCAAGGCTGTGAGGCAGGCTGCTTTCCAGTTGATGGGTAGGGCCTCTGGACAGGCCCACAGTGAAGGCATCTGTCTGGCTGCTTATCAGACTGTTGGAAAGGCCAGTAGACAGGCCCGCAGTGAAGTGACCTGTGTGGACACTGCTGGGCAGTGGGTGGGGCCTCTAGGCAGGCCCACCATGAAGTGGCCTATCCAGCTGCTTCTAGGCAGTGGGCAGGACCACTAGGCAAGCCTACCATGAAGTGACCCATCTGCCTGTTTCTGGGTGGTGGCTGGGACTACTAAGCCAGCCTATAGTGAAGTGATCTATCTGGCGGCTTCTGGATGGTGAGCAGGGCCACTAGGCACGCCTGCAGTGAGAGGGCCAGTGAAGCTGCTTCTAGGACTGTTGGCAAGGCTGCTAGGCAAGACTGTTCAGGAAGGAACTGCCTGGCCACTTCTCTGGGAGGGGCGGATACATTTTATTTCTACTTGCCCAAGGGTGTATTTGTTAGGGTAGAGACCTGTGAACTGTTTTTTCAGTTTGGGGGCTCAGGTGCACACAGCTCAGTCAGTTGAGGAGTGGGGGATGGTCCACCTGAGGAGGTCTGCCTGTCTGATCTCTGGCTGGGGATGTGGGAGTGCATCAGTTCAGCAGGACTAGGGTTGGCTTTCCAGACTGCAGAACCAGAGTCACAGCTGCTGTGAACCTATGCCTCAAGCCTCCAGGATCAGGGAGTTGTAGGCTTTTGTGTGCAGAATTTTAAGGCTGGGGGAGCGCCTTTGGCTAATGGCCCCAGGGGAGGGTGTGCTCCCATAACTGGCTCTGGTTTGAAGATGGCACCATCCTTCATTGGCTTGGGTCATCTCAAAGGTAGGGGGTGGGGAGTAACAGTTTTTGTTAGTGTTCAAGAGCAATGCAGCATGTGTATTATAGGCCTCTCCCCACACTTGGCTCCAGGCTTGTCCTGCCAAAGGATATGTGAGCCTCTGTGGTGAGGATGGGGGTTGGTGTGGGTCATCTGCCTACCTTTTTGCTGTAAGGGAAAATTCTTCCTGTACAGATCTCGGTATTGGAGACATGGCAGATGAGGCTGTGTGACTCTCTCTCCTCTCTGTGCCACCATATCGAGCTTTTGTGCTCCACCGAGATCTTGCCAGTCTCCTGCTCACTCCTATACTCTTCCATCGATGATCCTGTCAATATTTAGCTGTTAGTTGTTCTGGTCCTTTTCTGTGGAAGGAATGTGCCCTGGGCACCTCTAGTCTGCCATCTTGCCCCAACTCCTCTCTCCCATTCCAGCTTGTTTGAGTTTGAGTTTTCCCTGTTTTCCTTTTTTTAATTTCATTGATTTATGTTCTTATTGTTATTGTGTCCTTCCTTCTGCTTATTTTGAGTTTATTTTGCTCTTCTTCTAGGTTCTTGAAGTAAGAACTTAGATTATTAATTTGAGACCTTTCCTCTTTCTTAATGTAAGCATTCAGTGCTATAAATTTTCTTCTAGAAACTGCTTTAGGTGCATCCTATAAAATTTGGTGTGTTACATTTCATTTTTGTTTATCTGTGTATCTCTGTGTTTCCTTTGAGACTTTCTTACTGGCCCATGAGTTATTTAGAAGTATGTTGTTTAATTTTTAAAGAAGATTTTCCATCTTTCTGTTATTGATTTCTAATTTTACTCCATTATAGTCAGAGAATATGCTATATATGATTTAAGTTCCTTTAAATTGGGGGGGGGGTGTTGTTTATTTTTGTTCTTGTTTGTTGACCAAGGATATGGTCTACTGCAGTAAATGTTTCATGAGTACTTGAAAAGTATTTCTATTATCCTTTCTTAGATAGAGTGTTATATTCTCCTTTCTGAGGTAGGGTGTTCTATGAACATCAATTATAGTTTGTTGGTTGATGCTGTCATTCAGTTCTTTTATATATCTGCTAATTTTTCCTAGTATTTCTGATAGTGCTGTGAGTAGGGTATTGAGGTCCACAACTATATATGTAGATTTGTCTATTTCTCCTTTCAGCTCTGTCAGTTTTTGTTTTATGTATTTTGGAACTTTGCTGTTTAGTGCATTCAGATTTAGGATCACTATGTTTTCTTGATGGATTGATCATTTTATGATAATGTAATATCCCTCTTTGTCCCTAATTTTCTTTTTTTTGCTCTGGATACTACTTTAATGTTAAAGTAGAATTTCTGCTTTTTTAAAAAATTAATGTTTTATGATATATCTTTTTCCATCCTTTTATTTTCTATATATTTCATATTTGAAGTGAATTTCTTGTAGATCACATGTAGTTGGGTCCAGTCTGTGAATCTCTGTCTTTTAACTGGTGTATTTACACCATTTACATTTAAAGTAGTTACTGATATGTTAGAGCTCAAGAGCCCAAATTATTTTTGACTCATGGGATTCTTCTTACAGTCTTAACCATTCAGCAGTAACTACAAAACACAAGTCAAATAGATTTATTGACATGTGTCCACATTAACATTTTACCACCATGTAAAGGGAAAGACTTCATTATTGTTCCCTTAACCTCTGGAACACTCTAGAGCTCAGTCTGGCAAACTAATATGGTTACAATTAGTTCCAGAGACTGCCAGTAGTCAATATTAGTGTCTATAGATTATTATAGCTATAGATAGTCCCTGATAAATGATCTGGATCATTAAAGAAGCTAGAAACCTTATCCCAATTGAGCAGTAGCCAAAGAGCTTGACAGTGGCCTGATTATTTCACAGAACTCTTCTTTCTGAAAAAATGAAGAACTGCTAATTAAGACATCTCCTTTTTAATTCACATATGTTTGACTATAAAGGAAATTGATTCAATTTTAGGTTCAGCAGTTCATTCATTGTTATAACCTGAGCCTTGCTAAGCCTCCCCAAACTTCCATTTTACCTGAATAACTACCAAAAAAAAAAAAAAAAAATCATAACTGGTTTTAAAAACAATTAGACATAAGTAGGATTGCATCCTATTGGGTTCCCCAAAAGTTCCTTGCACCTTCCATTTTGTGCCTATATCCTGATTTAATCTTAGTCTTATCGTAGTCAACATTAGAATAAACTGATAGTTTATTCAGATATTTTAAACAGAGGCACCATTCATTTGGGTGACTACCTCTCAAGGGAAACACTTTGGAAGATAATATTCATTTAGTTAAGTTCAGGTATTTGGTGCTATGTCTTTACTACACTGTCTTTTTAAAATTATTCCTGACAGTTGTGGTTCATTATTACAAGGTAAAGTATATGACTTATAGCTTTGATGAAGTGGTTTATGGATTCCAAATTATAGTCATCACTTGTTCTTTTGGCTCCCTGTGGCATGGTCTTCTTGAAACAACATCAAATGTTTATTTTTGTTTTTATGCTCCTATACTAGATTGGAGGGCAGAGATCTTCTCTCTTTCATCTGTACATTCCCTGTACCTCACATTCTGCAGACATATAGTAAACTTATTGAATGAATTGGGGTGGTATATGATAGAGATTGAGCTTTAGCCCTGCTTACATCAGAAACCTCGATTTGATAGATGAATTGAGAATTCTTTCTCTATGATAATAGGTAGAATAATAATGAATAGAAGTTATTTTGGACAGAATTGTTTAAAGTTTATTTCAGTGATAACACTAAAGCTTTCAAAAATTTTTTTACAAATACACATTTTGACTTATCATGGATTTGACCTAATTCTTCATATTCATTTCATCTTAATTCCTATAAGCTGTTCCAAAGGGAATTCTGTAGGAGAGGAAATATGAATTACCAAATATGAAATGCTCCTGTCACTAATTTTTCACATGTATTCAAACTAACCAGATACATAAAATTAATTTAGTTGCAGTGATTAAATGTCTAGGCATAGTATGATTAGCTCTGATGTAAAGTCATGATCCTGTGTTTGAAATTTTCAACCTGTGCCTTATTAGTAGAAGAGTTATAAGTTCAGCAATAGATTTCCATATGAGAAAAATAGATGTGGATAAGAGAATATCCTCATATATTATAATTCTGATTTTTGTTTATGATATGAGGGATGACAAAACTATTAGGGAAAGGAAGAAGGTACTGGGACTTATTAAAGTTTCTATTAGAATACAATATTTTTACCATTAAATTATATCTTTCTATTTTACTTATATAAGCTACATAATAAATCTTAGTAAATTTCAGATTTTGTACACATTTCTCCAAAGGTATTTGACCAAACATTATTTTTTGGAAATAAATGTTTAGATGATCTCTCTGTCTCTTTCTAAGAATAGTTTCAAGAGATAAAGCTTCCTACTACCTTAAGAAAAAATCTTATTTGAAGTCCAACATCTGACACTAACTTATTCTCTCACTGATTGGGTTTCCCAGTCGTTGATTTGATTTTTTTCTTCTTTTATGATTTGGTAGGTTACAGTCCAGCTTTGAATGGTGGATTGTAAGTCCAGAAATATCCTTTAGAATAAATTGTGTTTAATTCTATAGTGTCTGTCTTCAAGAGGAACAGGCAAAAAGTTCAGATTCAGAGGGGTGCCACACTGGTAATTTGGCTCAAACTGCATGGGGAGAATAATCTCTCTCCTAAGATGAAGCACAAGGATAAGTAATAACTTTTTATGCATGATAAGCATCAAAAATATGAACCTGCTGGTCTTCGCTTTTCATTTTTCTTTACCTCTGTCTTTCAATGAGAACCTCCTGCAGTGTGCACACAATGTGATCAATAACTCAATAACGTTTTTCATGCAGTAATTATCTCCGTATGATATTATCTGAACACTGTTTTTCTTTATTACTCAAAAGATGCAGGAGATATTTATATAACCAGCTGATCCCATTTTGGATAAAGGTGCTTTGTGACAGCAGGGGAAATAGTTTATTTTAAATAGCCTTTTAAAACAAATGCTCTATGAAAAGCTTTTCCAGTTAATTCTCACTTAGCATTAGAAGGTGATTACCAAAAAAAGCTTAGTTCTAAAACTTCTACTTTGTAGATTTTACAGTGTGATAGCCTTTCTTTCTAACTTCTAATAAACACAATTTAAATGAAAATATTGAACCTTTTAACATAACCATAATTTCTTTCTGGTTCCTCTAAATCTTTAGATATTTACCAAGGTGTGAGTTAGACATACACAAGTTCTGCCACCTTTGCACATCTCACAGAGATTCTCGTTATAGGCAGAGATCCTACAAGAGTCCCGGATGATGATTCCAGATTGCCAGCGCAGGTTGGAAGCTGCATATACTGATCTTCAGCAGATATTAGTAAGTAAAAATTTCTTTCTTATACTTAAAATTTAAGTATTTAACACTGAGAACTAGTTGATGACATTTTTTATACACTTGTCCTGTATGTATACCTGTATGTTTTTAAGTAACAGAGTTTAAATTGTGTTTTGAGTTATGCCTCCAGTAAAAGTACTGTTTCCTAGCATGTTTATTCTATTTACTTAAACTTAGGTAATTAAATATATTTGAATTATGATGGTTAGGTATTCATAGTGCAATATTGTATAGCAGTATCTTGAATGATTGAGTTTTCATATATAATCTTTTTATTATTTATTTTCATATATAATCATTAAGGATGAGTCGACATTGAAATTTGAAAAGATTCAATGTTTCAAATGAATTTGGGCCCTTATTAAAATAAAGGAATTCTTTTGGATTCAAACCTAAATCAGAGAGAAGGAAAAAAAAAAAAAACCCGTGATACAGGCACTCCTCTCATATTAACTTGGAGCTGGATAACACTGTTATCATATCATTTTTATCATATCATATTTATATCATTGCTGATATAAATAAATGCCTCGTGATACCAAAGATAGATAAAGCAGGAAATAATTTCTGTGTTAAAATGCACCTGAAACAGGAAGCACCCAGTTGCACTTCCTGACAATTTAAATGTTTTTTTCTCTCATGAATCTAGTAGCTTAGAAAGTAATAGAAATTGCTTGAAAAAAAATGTCTTTGGGTGACATATTTGTGTATGAGGATGTTTTCAACAATATCTCTACCCTCGAAGGGCTTATATTTATTGACAGAGAACGAAGACATGGTTAAGGTATAATGTAGAGGTTTAAGAAATTCTTACCTTAGTCTGAGTTAAGCAAATTTTCAGTTCTTTTGCTTTGAATTTTTGTACTAAACATGTACATGCTTTATTCCCTCTGCTCTATAACAGTTTTTATGTCTCTATCTTTTAATGACCTTACATGAATTGCTGAACGTAGCTTCATTTAAAAATCAAACAAAATTTCCTATGTATAATAACTTAGATGATATTATTTCATTTGTCTGTTATCATTACAGTATATTAGTAAAAGTTTTCTGTATATCAGTGTCATGGAAAAACTCAATCTTTAAATATCAGAAAATGAAAGATGTTAATATTTTGCATCTTTTACTGTAGGGTATGTAATACTCATTAACAAGCAGACACTTAGAATTAGAAAAGTGATTTGCTTTTCTAATTCTGAGTGCAATTAATTTTTCTAATTCTAAGATCATATTTAACTCAGGTGTGGCACCAGTAGCTTTCTTTGTCATTGTGAGTAGTTGGAGGATTATTTTGGCCTGAATGTTTATATACACAACACATTAGTAAATCTTTTTTTGACTTTTAGTTCATTATTGGTAGTAGTCCTTTTTGTATGATGATGTCGTGTTGACAAAATGAGAATAAAAATTTTCTTTAAAATGTTTTGAAGTTTTTATTCAATTACTTAATGCTGATAGCTTTAGATGACCATGTTATTCACCTATTATATGAGAATATATTGTATGAGAATATACAGTGAAACAAAATCAAACCTATTATTTTTCCCTTCTCTGTAAAGAAGGTATAGAACTGTGAGAAACTTATGGAATTATAGTATATTCAGATGAGGACTGGGATCCTTTTTCTTTTAATTTTTGAGTTATTCACATTAATGATTTATAATATTTGAAATTTGAGATAGATAAACCTAATTTTTATTATATTTCATTTCAGGAAAGTGAAAAAGACTTGGAAGAAGCTGAGGAATATAAAGAAGCACGTTTAGTACTGGATTCAGTGAAATTGGAAGCCTGAAACTTTTCTGTACAGGATGTTTTTTGCATTAAATCCTGGGGTCTATTGTATAATTCATTATTTTTGACCACTGCTGTGTGTTCAAGTAGTATGAGAATGTGATTCTTTTTATGCAGTTACATATATTTTTCCTTGCCTAATTTAATGTGTTGAATAAATGAGTTCATCTACTAAAGCTGTTTATTTCAAACTTTACAAAATTTTTAAATTATAAATTTATAATTAAATCACATAGATATTTTTGACAGAGAATTAAAATCTGTTAGGTTCTATTTGAAGTCTAGATATTTTGCTCCATAAGCATGGATTGAGTTAAAAATAGGATATCATTTTTTAGATAAAAATCCAAGTTTTAAGCAGTTTTTCTGAATAGGGTGCAACTACCTGAGAAGAAAGGAAGAACTCTCTGTGGATAAGGCCTCATATTGTTTATTTCTTCACAATGAAAATCTAACATTTCCATCACTACAAACTAATGAGAAACATTTTAATTTTTTTCCAGAAAGTCATATTTACACAGAAAACACCAACCCTTTAGATTTTTAAATAAGATTCTTATGAACAACGAAGAATTGAATTCTACTTTAAAAGAATAAAGGCTGTTGTCAGTGACGTGCTGGGAAATGCTTAAAGGTTCTTCAAAATAGGAAGAGAACCTCTGATTTATAGCTATTGCTGATTTCTGTAGTATAAATACTCCCACCATGACCACTTTCAAGTTACTGGTATGACATCACTGAATACAGAGTTGTCAGAATATGGGCCAGCACCAGCATACATCAGCTACAACCAAGCCTTGATTATCTAGATGGACTGGAAAAGAGTATCATCGTCACAAAGTATTTTTGCAGTACAATTGTAAACTCATTATCTAATCATTTGTGTTTATTTTCCAAAAATACCATACCTCATTTAGTTTTCTTACATTTCTAGAAAATGTGTGTGGTTCACATCACCAGCCTTTACATGAGCCTTGATATAATGAACCAAAATAGTATTGGTAGTATTTAAACTTTAAAATACACAATTAAGAAAAAAAGAAAAATTGAACTTTTGCTGCTATAAAAATATTTATAATTAATGTAAGTATAAATGGTTGGTCTAATTTTGGAAGTTACAGATGATCAATAGAAACCATAACATATTTATTGAATCTGTCAAAAAGATCAGAGAAGAAAAAAATATTTTATTTTTTTCTTTTTTTTTCATATTGAAACATAATTGATTATACATATCTGAGGGGTACAGTATTGAATATCGATACCTGTGTGCATTATGTGATGCTCAAATCAGAATAATAAGTATGTTCAACATTATACAATATAATCATTTTTAGTGACTCTTTACCCATTTCTCACTAACTCCCCCTCTCCTTCCATCTTTCCCACCTCTGGTGGCCTCAGTAGAAAAATAATAGTATTCTTTCCCAATGTTATTGCTACAGGCACCTGTTGTTCTAAAACAAAGAATGTATCACTTATAAAATAAAATCTTATTTATACATGCCAAAAATTACTTCAGAGAATAACATATAGCAGAAGCATTTCTAAATTGGAATGTTATTTCAAAACATATTACATGTCATTTTAAAAGCATTTCAGGTGGGGAGAGGAAAAACTGAGCAAAGAAAACTGACTATAATTACAGTATAAAATTGGATACTAAGATTCAGTATTAGAGATTTGAGTACCAAGAGAATTGAAACTCTTTAATTTTGTGATTGGTCTCAAGTACCACCAGAACAACAGGTTGGCTTGGGTGGAGGGGAAGGGCAGAAGGGGATGTATTTAATTTTCCAAATAGGATTTTATTTAAAGAAAGTATTTTACCATTTTAAGCATCTCATTTCAACCCTCTGCCTAATAACATATATATGTTGTTATTTTCATAGCAGCTGGTTTCTTGACCAATTAAAACTTTAAGAGAACAGAACATTTTTTTTAAAGAATGGTCCTTCCAGAGAAAAGAATTACTGAAGAGGGAGTTTTGCAGCCAGGACCCAAGGCTTGGTTGCTGAAAAATTATTTTCTTGCCAAAAAGCCTAGGAAAGAAGAAATCAATGACAAGGTAGATGAAAAGAAATATATCTTTAGAGAATTCCTGTCTCAATTATACATTTTATACTGGATCTCTTACGTATTAATGAGAAGCACAAGAACTTAACATTCTGTGAAGACTTCACTTCTGGGAATTTTAGACACATTCCACTTATATTTTCATGGTCATCAAGAGGCACATTAAATTAAGAACAGTATTAACTTAAGAACTTAAGTATTAAGAACAGTATTAAATTAAGATTCAGCATTAACTTGTTTTTTTAAGTTTTTATTTAAAACTTTACATCTGTGTAACAATAGGTAGAAATTGCCAAAAGTAATTTTCCTTTTTCTTCTTGCCCCAAAATCTGACCCCCAAATAACATATAAGTAGTTGGGCTTTTTTAATTAATTATTTTTTTAAAAAAAGTTTTGACCACAAGTCTTAATACATTTAAAAAGACTAAGACCATAGACAATATGTTCTCTGACGACAATAACAGAAGGAAATTTAGAAAATTCACAAATATATGGAAGTTAAACAACAGTCTCCTAAATGAACAATGGGTAAAAAGAAATATCACAGGAAAATTAGAGAATACTTGGAGGTAAAAACCAAAGCATTAACATATCAAAATTTATAGGATGCACAGTCATGCAGTGCTTAGAGAAAAATTTATATTTGGTAACACCTACATTAAAAATGAGAAAAATCTCAAATCAGTAATGTAAACTTCTACCTTCAGAAAACAGAAAAAGAGCAAACTAAACCAAAAGCACATATAAGAAGGAAATAACAAAGATTACAACAGAAATACATGAAATAGAGTATTGAAAAACAATAGAGGGGGCCGGCCCCGTGGCGCACTCAGGAGAGTGCAGCGCTTGGGAACGCAGCGACACTCCCGCCCTGGGTTCGGATCCCATATAAGACTGGCCAGTGGTCACAAAAAAGACAAAAAAAAAAAAAAAAAAAAATAGCGGAAATCAACAAAGCCAGAAGTTCTTCAAAAAGATCAACAAAATTTGCAAACTTTTATCTTGATAGACCAAGAAAAAATAAAAAGATCAAAATTACTAAAATTACAAATAAAGCAGGGCATTATTACATTGTCATTATGGTTTTTTTTGTGGTGGTAAGATTTAGTTTATTTCTCTTATTTGCATTTTTGTTCTACCAGTGGGTTTTGTTCTTTTTGTGTATTCACTGAAGTGATTATTTTTTTTCAGATTCCAGATGCAGGACTTCCTTGAGGATTTCTTGTAGGGCTGGTTGTGTGGTGGTCAACTCCCACAGCTTTTGTTTGTCTGGAAAATACACTATTTTCCCCTCATTTCTGAAGGATAGCCTTGCTGGGTATAGTACTCTTGGTTGGAAGTTTTTTCTTTTAGTATTTGTAGTGAATCATCCCATTTTCTTCTGGCCTGTAGAGTTTTTAATGAGAAGTCTGCTGTTAATCCGATAGGGAATCCCTCATAGGTGATTTGACACTTTTCTCTTGCTTCTTTTAAGATTCTGTCTTTGTCTTTGAGCTTTGCCGGGCTGACTATAATGTGTCTTGGAGAGGATCTTTTTGGGTTGAATCTGTTTGGGGATCTTTGAGCCTCCTGCATCTGAATGTCCATGTCTCTCCCTATACCTGGTAAGTTTTCTGTTATTTCATTGAATAGGTTTTCCATGCCTTTCCGTTTCTCCTCCCCTTCTGGAGTACTCATAATTTGAATGTTTGTGTGCTTAAGCTTGTTTGCTAGCTCTCTTAGATTTTCTTCACTTTTTAAAATTGTTTTTTCTTTTTTTGAGTCTGCCTGGATTATTTCAAAAAGGCTATCTTCAAGATCAGAATTCTTTCTTCTGCTTGTTCTAGCCTGCTGCTTAAGCTATCAGTTGTGTTTTTTATTTCATTGAGTGCATCAGTTCCATGAGTTTTACATTCTTTTTTAAGATATTAATCACTTGGTAAATTTCTTCCTTCATATCCTGAATTTTTTTTCTCATTTCATTATGTTATCTGAGTCTTCTCATATCTCAGAAAATTTCCTTAAGGTTGCTGCTCGTTATTCCTTTTCTGTCATTTCAAGGGTTTCCTGCTCCATAGGGTCTGATATTTGAGAATTACTGTATTCTTTTGGTGGTGTCATATTTTCTTGGGTTCTCATATTTCTAGTATCTCTATGTTGATGTCTGGTTATCTGATAGAGCAGTTGCTTCTTCTATCACTCTGGAGTGGGCTTTGAGGAGGCCTCCTCTCCTTTTTCCCATCTCCACTGGCGACTCTCCTTGTGTCAATGCAGTAGAATGTCTGGCAGGCCACTTGCACGGTAGCTGTGGCTACTACTGTGATGTCTGCTGTTTTTGTGGCAGCTGCGGCTGTGGTGGGCCACCCACATGGAAGTGGTATATTAGGTGTGCCCCTTGCTTGCTTCTGGGTGGGGGATGCTGCCTTTGGCTTCTGCCTTGGAGCCCTGAGAGTGCTCTCTTGCCTGCTTCCAGATGGAGGGAGCTGCCCTTGGCTCCTCTAAGTAGTTGTTTAATAAACATTTGCAGACTGTGTAAAAATCAAGAACATCTCTAACTTCTTGAGTGAAAGAAGGGATACTGAGGAGTCCATCACTTCACAAACACACTTAATACAGTGCTATTCAAACTGTTTTGACTGCAAACCACAATAATAAACACATTTTCCATTATGATCCTTCCATATATATGGGGATATATGTATGAGGTTACTTCAAAAGTTTTGCAGAAAAATAGAATTGAAAGACAGTACAAATCTCTTCATGAACTTTTTGAAGTACCCTCACACATACATAAAACAATATGTATCCTTGCTATGTACAATTCCTCTGATGTTTTCCATTCCGTTACATTTTTAAAGTAGTGATTATAACTAGTCTATTTCACCACCTGCTATTGGATTATGAAAAATACCACCCTAATACAGTAACAGTAATTTATTCTATTTATAAAAATTATGTGTGCATGTGTATTAACTTATTAGGTATCAGATCAATTGTCTCAGTGAATGTGTATAAAGTTACACATTGCAGGTATAAAATGTGGTAACGTATAATCACTTAACATTTGTAATACACCCTTAGTTCTTGCACAAATATAATGGCTTCCATAGGAAAGACAGGCAAAGCAAAGGCGTACGAGTGATAGATACAAGTAGTAAACCTAACTTAACTGTATTTTTCTGTCTGGCAAAGGGCACATTATTTCTAAGTAAGAATAAGCATAGGATAAATAAAGATATAAGGTGTAGAATGACTAAAATGACCAAATGTAGAATGATTTTAATGCTACCAAGAGCATTCCCAAGTCCTAGCATCTTCACTTGTACATTCTTGGCTAATGGAGAGATCGGTCCTAGTAAATCAGAGTACTCCCTCAGTGATCCTGGACACGGGCTTTCTGGCTGGGCTTTTTGGACATTTACATTTAATCCCAAGAACTATTTTGTCTTTCCTTTATCCTATTTTATAACGTGGATAAATCATGTAAACAATACCTTGGGAAGGAATGGAACTTGTTGGGAGGGAAGGAAAAAAAGCACACCGCTAAAATAAACACGTTTATTATATGAGTAATGAAAACGTTAAAACAATACATTGTAGTGTTCATTTAACATTTCTCAACTTTCTGGTCAGCAACATTCAAAACCTGATATTTAAAAATTGCCTGTATGCCTATACCTGTGCACTGAATCACTTCCAAATTGAGCAGTCAAACCTATTTAATCTAATTCACTTTGCAAACTTCATTACATTCCTTGGCTTTTTAAAAATCCTATCAAATTTAATGATATATCCTACAGCTGGTTATCACTTAAGTCTTATTATTTGGTCATTTAGATAAACCAAGGACACATTAATCTTTGATGGCGAGTTAGGGCATTTAAATGTCAGTGTAAACTTGACACGTATGTGAGAGCAAGAGCTATGAAACATTTGTTATTAAAGGGTTAATCAGATCATTTAGTCCTTGAAGCTCCTTTGAGTGCTTTAGCTGGAAAGAAAATGAATGGCTTGGAGATGGTATACTATGAAACAAGTTATAAGTATTAGTGTACTTGAAATTTTCAAGAGTGCTTCATAAAAATCTACATTGCACTCCACTATTCCTCTTACTGCCCTTACAATCTGAGGGATATTTGTTCAGGTATTGGACTGTTGCACAAAAAGGTATAATTAATTTATATCACAGTAGATCTGCGCCTTTCTTACATTTTGTTTTGTGCTTTCTGTTGGCTGCTGGATAGTTGACAAAATTCTTGCAAAGTCTTGAGGGAGAATATTTTCAGTATATCACAAGAGGTTAAGATTTTTAATGCACAAAGAGCTCTTTCAATTTAATAAGAAAAAAATCCCAGTATAAGAAAGTAGACAAAGGACTGAAACATAGTTCACAGAAGAAGAAATGCAAATGGATAGTTGTTTTTAATGTTCCAGTTGAGTAGTAATCAAATTTTTAAAAACAATAAAGCAAAAATTTTAAAGATAATTAACACCTGTTAGCTAGATGTGATAAAGTACTAGCAAATGAGTTTAGAGGATGAAATGAGAAATAAATATTGGAAAAGAGACATCATTTTCATTATATGCAGAGGATAAATACGTACCAGGAAAACACAAAAGAATCATTTGTGAAATAATGAGAAGCAATGAAGAAGATCAAGTGGGTACTAACAAAACATACAGAACAGTTAGGGGTTGAATTATGTCATCCAAAAAAATATGTTTAACTCCTAACCCCCAGTACCTCAGAATGAAACCTTATTTGGAAATAGGGTCCTTGAAGAAATAAGTAGTTAAGATGAGATCATGCTAGAGTAGGGTGGGCCCTTAACACAATAGGACTGATGTCCTAAAAAGACAATGGAAAGGCACAGGGAGAAGGCCATATCACAACATAGACAGAGATCGGAGTTATGCAGCTGTAAGCCAAGGAACACCGACACGACACCAGAAGCTGAGAGAAAGGCATGGAACAGATTCTCCCTTAGAGCACTTGAGAGAGTATGGGCTTGCTGACACCTTGGTTTCAGACTTCTAGCCTTCAGAAATGTGATAATAAATTTCCATTGTTTTCAGCCACACAGTTTGTGGCACTTTGTTATAGCAGTTCCAGAAAACGAAGGCATAGAACCCAAAAGCTCTCTATATGCCAGCAATAACCAAATATAATGGAAAAAAAGATCCCCATGGAGAGTCAAAGAAGCATTTTTTAAAATGTGTGGTGGGTTAATATTATCAAAATGTGGTTTCTTCCTATGTCAATTTGTAAATTCAATGAAATAAACCACAACAGGATTTGGGAGGAGAGGGGAATATGAGGAAATGATTCTAAAATCTAGTTTTTAAATTATTTTAAAACAGAGGAGATAGATATGAAAAGAATAGTGTTAAAAGGGAACTAGCTCTGCTCACTATGAAAACTTTGTCAAGTTAAAATAATTAAATGTATGGTAAAAGAATAGAAGATCAAAGAAAATAGAGTCCAGACACAAACCCATATATACATATACACACACATACATACAATATAAATTAATTATATGATAAAGGCTATTTCAGATCCCTGGGAGAAAGAGATTATTTGATAACTAGCTACCTGTTTGGGGAAAAAATAGACCTGGATCTCTATTTCACCTCTTACACCAAAATAAATTTCCAATGAGTCAAAGAATTCAGTATAAAAAGGAAGAAAGCTAGAAGAAAACATTGGTGAAACTAAAGGATTGACAAAGAGTTTTTAAATTGATATTAATTATGCAATGGCATAAAGAAATAGGAAATCTAATACATTGTTGGTGAGAATATTTTATAGATGGCAATTTCCCACAAATTAATATATAAATCTAATGCAATAAATATCAAAATTGTAGAAATATAGAAAAATAAGTGGTGAGACTACTGAAGAAAATCTTGAAAATGGAGAATTGAGGAGGGAGATAAATGTAGGAGGCATTGCAGTTGGATATTGAAATTTAAAACTACTGCGTTGAACACAGTAAAACTGGCATAAGATTGAACTGTCAGTGGAATAGACTAAAAACTCAAACCATACCCAAGTATATATCAATACATAAATACCTGATAGAAGTGGCATCTCAAGTTCATGATAAAAGGATGGATAATTTACATTCCAATAAATGAAATTAGGAAAGTCAGTTACTTATTGAGAAAAATAAACATAGATTTCTTTCTCACCCTACACAGTGAAACAAAGATTAAATGGATTAAAGAATGAAATTTATGCAACAAATATTTCTTGAGCCTCTACCATTAGCTGGGCACGATTCTGACGCTGGGATGCAGTGGTGAGCCAGACAGACAAAGATCTCTGCTCTTGAAGAGCGTACAACTAAAGGAGGCTGACGATAAATAAATAACAACAAAAAATCAGTAGTATGTTCTGCACATAGAATTAAAACAAGATAGTGTGATAGAAATAACTAGATGATCAGGGAAGTCTTTTATGAAGAGGTGACATTTCAGCTGAGCTCTGAATCAGAACCTCACCAGAGAGAAGTGCATTCCTAGCACAAAGAATAGCTAGTGTGAAGCCTAAGACAAAGACGAGCTAGTTAAGTTCTACGAACAGAAGAGACCAGTGTGGCTGGAGCAAAGTGATTAATGGAGAAAGTAGTAGAAAAATTGGGGGACTTTGTAAGCCAAGGAAAGAAATTAAGGTTTTATTAAAATGAGAGGCCACAAAGATTTCAGCAGGAGAGTGACATGATTTAATTAGCATTGTTTAAAGATCTTGTTGCTGTGTAGAGACGGGGCAAATGTGAAAGCAGAGAAAGGCTGCTACAGCACAGAGTTAAACATAAAAAGTAAAAAATATTTTTTACTTGATCTTTAATCTTCAAGTGGAAAACCAATTTTTAAAAATTCAAAGAAGATTACTAGATTTTGCTAAACAATAAATTGTAAAAATAGGCTGGCTGGTTAACTCAGTTGGTTACAGCACAGCCTTTTAACACCACTTAACACTTAATACTGGCCAGCCACCAAAAAAAAAGTTAATGTCTATTTTTCAAAATACAACAAAATTACATGGCAAACATTGACTGGGATAGAACATTAAAGATTATAGTCGCAAGTTAATATTTTTTGTAAGAAATATCCTCACCAAAGGATGGACATGGAGACATGAGGTACAGCAAAGTGAGACTTTAATTACGGCCTTATAAGGTTCGGGTGTCTGAAGGGCAGGTACATGGAAAAGGGCTGCAACAAGCAATTTATTCCCTAGTGCACAAGTTCCTCCCGCCGCTTCCTCACTGGCTGAGTACTTCAGGGAGCACAATCTTCCCCAATGGTGGCTAAAATTTATTACCCCCCCTGCAAGGAATTCCTTTGTCTGGGGGCTCCAGACAAGTCCACAAAAAAGGCCCACCTAAGCCCTGCAAGGGAGAAACACGAGGGAGTAAAGAAAACAATGGGTGCTAGTAACTAGTTAACATCTCACGGGAAGGCTTACCTGTTCAGAGACCCTCCCGGAAAACGAAGAAAACAAAAGGGGCTAGGAACTAATTACCATCTCAAAAAACACCCTCAGATAAGTCATTTCTGAAAACGAATCACTAGATTATTTTCTTACATTTTTCATATATAAAAAAAGATAGGTTGATCACTTTTAATTCTGTTATCCCCTTTCCTATAATCAAAGTTTATATCTAGTTGTTTTTATTGGGAATTGTGAGGCGAAGAAAGACTCACTTATTGAATTCTTGCCAAATCTTTTCCCTTTTTTATAAACTCAAAAAATATGAATCTTCCATCTTTGCTCTTCATGCCTCGCTTGAATGTCACTCACACATCATCCACACCTGTCCTCCCTCCCATTCATCGCCCACCACACACAGCTTAGGGTATTGTTGGGTTCCTGTTCTGTAGTCTGAAGGGGTTAGCATAGTGGGCTGAACGGATACAAGTAAAAATCACATGAACTAATAGTACACGCTGTTTCAATGTCTGCATATGCCTGAGCCGTAATGGAGAACAGTTGTGTATATAGTGATTAAGAGCCCAGATTCCGGAGCCAAACAGCCTGAGTTCAGACCCTTCCTCTACCACTTGACAGCTGTATGATATTCATCAAGTTAATTTCCAAAATAAACCTGCTGATAAAGCAAAGCTGAAAAACCAAAAACCACTAGAAGATGAATGTTTTTAATACATTGAAAAGCTCTTATCACCCAACCTGGATCAAGGAGGCAGGAACAACAGCTCCTGCTTTCACGCAACCAGCTCTGATGAACAAGTCTCCCCGGGTGTGGAGATCTACCCAGAGAGCGGGGGAAGAGCGCTCGAGAGGGAATTTTGAACTGAGTTAATTATGAGAATAAGCTGGATATTCTGAATGCATCTGATGTCTGCCAGAGGGTGGGTTGGAGAATCAGAAACAGAAATCAAGGGCAGTATTAGAAAGAAATAAAAGTCTACCTATTCATTTAAAACAAATGCTTAAAAACAAACAAAACTAATCATACCAATCAGTAAGAAAAGGCAAACATCCTATTAGAATAAAATGGGCGAATAACCTGAATAGTTAGTATGTAAAAGAAGTACTAATGGCCAACAAATATATGAATATTTATGGTTAACCTCATAAATGAGTAAAAAATGCAAATTTTTTCAATGAGATTTCTCTCTCCCCCAATCAATTTGACAAAGAATTAAAAAATCTTTTATATAAAGATGGCAAAATTGGGAATAACAGGCACTCCAATACACTGTGGTAGAAGTAGAAATACACAGGCAGTAAGAATATAATGCCTTAAAAATGTGCATTCCCTAAAACCAGTAGGTGAAAGACTAATGACAAGCTATCTGAGTGGTTTAAGCTGATAAGAGCTAAACCCAATTATTGATTTTAACATTCTGAAAAGAGTGACAGCCAGATACTACATGACTCCTACTGGAATGCAATAAAAAGAACAGTATCATCTCTGAAATACTTTTGCCTAAATATCAAGCCTGAAATTGGTCAAGCCTCTAGATCGAACTACCAGTGTATAGGAAATGATGGGGATGGAGAAACATGTTAAGTGACACCACAGCTATATAATCAGAAAACCCAGTGTGAAAATTCTCCAGGACAAAGGACATTGTTTCTTCAATAAGTTCAAATAAATTAACATATAGACCTTGTTTGGAATCTCAACTTGTTCAAATACTTTTTAAAAAAATGTGTGAAACAATTGAGGAAATTCAAATAATTACTAGATATTGATGATGTTAAGGAATTAGTGTTGACTTTTAGATGTGATGTTATTGTGGTTATGTTTTTTTTTTAAAAAAAGGGGGGCCAGGGGTGGTTCATATTTTTTAGAGATTCTACTCAAGTATTTATCAAGTAAATTATAAGATGGCTGAGTTTTTCTTTAAAACAACCCAGTGGGGGAGGAATGTAGAGTGGAGAGGCACAGATGAAACAAACTTGACCATTTGTTGATCACTGAAGCTGACTCATAGGTGTGAGCACATTCGTTATACTATTCTCTCTACTTCTGTATAGGTTTGAAACACTCAAAACACTGTTGACGCATACTTCTGCAAGAAAACTATAAGAACAATCATTGGATACACAAATATTTGTGATACTTGCTGCTTCAGGAGAGGGAAGAAAGGGACTGTAGAAGGAAACAGAAGGGATTTAAACTTTATCTGCATTGCTTAATTCATTCAATCAAACAAATTACTGAGTATTCATTACTAATCTTATCTAAGGCTTATGAAAAAGAAAGTTATACCTTCAATTATAGCAGAAAATAAAATAACATCCTAAAATTGACACCTTATTTTGCATAGTACTTTACAGTTTGCAAAGCTCTTTCACATTCATTATATAATTTGAAACAAATACTATTTCCTATTTTAAACCATCCTATGATGCTTTGGAAAAATCAGGTTGTGTTATTCCACTTTTACATATGGAAACTGAGGATCGCCAAAACTCACAGAGAGGGCATGATGAAATTTCTATTGTCAGCTCTCTCTGTTTATGTGATATGAGAGAAATTCCTGATTTTTGACATTGCCAGTGAGAAACCTAACATCATGATTTGACTCTTCCATGAGTTCTTTCAAAGCAGGATAAAGAGTATATCTGTAAAGTGTTTAAATAAAATAAAAGAGAATATTTTTTGACTTTCAAATAGGGAAGAATTTCTTAAGATACAAAAAGGTGAAATACACAAAGAAAATATTGATCAGTTTGACTCCATTAAAAGTGAAAACTTCTGATCATTCAAAGACACCAGAGAGTGGAAAGACTAGTCACAAACCAGAAAGAGAATTTACAGTATGTTCAACAAAAGATTAGTATCCAGAATATATATGTAAAGTACTAGAAACCAATAGGAAATAGCTTAAAAGAAAAATTAGCAAAGAAGACGAAGTGGCTTCTCACGAAAGAGTTAGAAAATGATCAATAAATATTTCAAAGGAGCACGACTTCATTAGTAATCAAAAAAGACAAAACCTCAATGAGATGTTTTATACCCACTAGATTAGCCAAAAAAAAAAAAGTTTAACAACAAATGTTGATAAACATCTGAGCAATGAAAATTCATACTTAGCTAATGGAAGTGTAAATTGGTACAACCATGCTGGAAAGCAATTAATCATTATCTAGTAAAGTTGAACTCAGAAAATTATGTGTGTGTGTATATGTGTATATGTATATATACCATTGAGAACCCTTGCACAGGAGACACATATAAGAATGCTCAAAGCAGCATTCTTTGATAATAGCAAAAAACTATAAATAATGAAAATATCCATCAACTATAAAAAGAATAAATTGTGATTTTTATGCAAATACAATCAGCATAAAATGAGTAAATTAACAGTAATTGCATCAACATGGATAAATCTTAAATATAATGTTGAGTGAAAACAGCAAGTCACAGGAAAAAAAATAGTACTACTCCTTTTTTAAAAAGAACAAAACAAGCAAAATCTAATACAATTTTGTTTAGGAATATAAATGTATGTTGTAAAACTAATAAGAAAACTAAGGAATGATGACAACCTCCTTCAGGACAGTAGTTCCACAGGTAGCAAGGACAGGGGTGCAACTGCTCATGGTCACCAGCAGCCTCATCAGTAACAAGGATGGACTTTTTCTTAAGCTAAGTGGAGGAGCCTTTTATTATTATGAAGCTAAACAAATATTTTATACATTTTAAATAACAAGTTTGTTGAGATATAATTCACATAACATACAATTCACCCATTATTAATCGTATAATTGTACACAATTTAAAGTTATGCAACCATCTCACTATCTAAATCCAGAATTTTTTGTTACCCCAGAAAGAAACATTGCAACCATTGGCAGTCACTGCTCATTTAACCCCTCAGTCCCCCAGTTCTACACAACCACCAGTCAACTTTCTGTCTCCATGGACTTGCCTATTCTTAACATTCATACTGGAATCATACATCGTGTGGTCCTTTGTGACTGGCTTCTTTCACTTTATGTGACATTTTCAAGGTTCGTCTATGTTGTAGCATGTATCAGTACCTCATTCCTTTTTATGGTTGAAGAATATTCCATTGTATGGATATACTACATTTTGTTTATTCATTCATCGGTTTGTGAATGTTTGAGTTGTTTCCATTATATACATATTTTTGTAAGTATGAAATGCCTTTAAATTGAAAATCGAAAAGCTTTTAACATGTATCAAAAGAAATAAAAAACGATCCAAATCTGTAACTCAGAATCAGTCCTATCTGTAGTCAGGGAAATGAGTCAGTGGCCTCCATGCCTCTGAAAGACTGAAGTGTAGGGGCAGGACCTAGAACCAGTCTTGCTCCCTCACTTGTCCTCAGTGCTTAGCACAGTATTCCAGTCTGTTACACTAACTCAGTAAACATTTGTTGAATGAATGTCTCTTTGAGCTTCGTTAACCTCTTAAACCCACAAGAAGAGCCACTCTCCAAACTAATAGTTGCAATATTAACTACAAGACTAGAATCACAAAAGAAAGTGTTACTCCCAGCCTCTTGAACACTCACTCCTCACCACTGGCATTCATAAAATGCCTCACCCAGGTGAATGGTGCATCTGCTTAACCAGGAAAATTGCTTTCAAACCGCTTCTTGCCAGTGCTGTTGAATGATTTCAAGCAATAGCTTCAGTATCCTTGGTGTCCCACCATTCCTCATTACCTACGGGAGCTTAGGCTGACCCAAGACAATTCCTTTGATTCAGTTAATGCTGCTTCTTTGCCCCTGCAAAAGCAGCACTTGGATATTGGCTGCTTACGAGGTAGCTGCTTTGTGCAACACTTATTTAAAGAGGAGAAATGAAAGGCAGTTGCTACACAGTTATATACATGTTCTCTGTTCCAGTAATGCTACAGTTAATTTTTAAAATGGGCTTTAGTCTCTTTTGAACTGCCAACACTGCCCCGCCCCTATTTTAATATGTTATTATTTTAGAGCAGTTTTAGGTTTACAGCAAAATTGAGAGGAAGGTACAGAGATTTCCCATCTACCCCCTGCCTCACACGTGCACAGCCTCCCCCCTCATCAACATCCCCACTGGAGTGGTACATTTGTCACAACTGATGAGCCTACACTGACACAACATTATCACCCAAGGATCATAGTTTACATTGATGTTGTAAACTATCAATGGCTTATTCTTGATGTTGTCCATTCTATGGGTTTGGACAATGACATTTACCCATCATTATAGAATCAGAGTATTTTCACGGCCCTAAAAATCCTCCTTGTTTCACCTGTTCATCTCTCCCTCCCCCTACACTCCAACACCTGGCATCCACTGATCTTTTTACCATCTCCATAGTTTTTCCTTTTCCAAAATGTCTTATAATTGGAATCACATAGAATGTAGCCTTTTCAGATTGGCTTCTTTCACGTAGAAATGTACATTTAAGGTTTCTCCCTGTCTTTTCATTGTTCGATAGCTCATTTCTTTTTGGTACTGAATAACATGGGTACCACAGTTTATTCAATCACCTACTGAAGGACGTCTTGGTTGCTTCCAAGTTTTGGCAATTATTATGACTAAAGCTGCTATAAACATCCATGTGCTGGTTTTTGCGTGGACCTAAGTGTTCAACACCTTTAGGTAAATACCAAGGAATGCGATTGCTGGATCATATGGTAAAAGAATTTTAGTTTTATCAGAAGCCACCAAACTGTCTTCCAAAGTGGCTACACCATTTTGCATCCCCACCAGCAATGAATGAGAGCTCCTGTTGCCCCACATCTTCATCAGCATTTGGTGGTGTCATTGTTCCAGATTTGGGTCATTCTAGTAAGTGTGTAGCAGTATCTCATTGTTGTTTTAATTTGCATTTCCCTGATGACAAATGATGTGGAACAAGTTTTCATATTCTCATTCGCCATCTATATATCTTCTTTAGTGAGGTGTCTGCTATGGTCTTTGGCATCTTTTTTAACTGGGTTGTTTGTTTTTTTATTGTTGAGTTTTAAGAGTTCATTGTATATTTTGGATAATAGTCCTTTATCAGATATGTCTTTGCAAATATTTCCTTCTGGTCTATGGCTAGTCTTCTCATTCTCTTGACATTGTCTTTATAGAACAGAAGCTTTATAATTTTAATGAAGTACAGTTTATCAATCATTCCTTTCATGGACCATGCCTTTGGTGTTGTATCTAAAAAGTCATTTCCAAACAACATACTGTACCCCACAAATATGTACAAGTAAATGTCAAAATATTTTGAGTTAAAAAAAAAAAAGGGAACAGTGACAAGGAAACACATTTATGTTGATTTTGCAAGCTTTGGGGTCTCCTTACCTTTATCTGTTTTGACTGTTGGTGGAAAACAAAAAGAGACTCACCCCTTGCCAATATCTAATGAAGTATTGAAAATGTATAATAAGCAAATATGTTAATACACTTATTTATTAAAATATAAATAAATATTTTAAGAAATAGAAAAAAAGAAAAGGTCATGTCTATAGCTGAGGTCGTCTAGGTTTTCTCCTATGTTATCTTCTAGAAGTTTTATAGTTTTGCATTTAACATTTATGTCTATGATCCATTTTGAATTAATTTTTGTGAAAGGTGTATGGTCTGTGTCTAGACTCATTTTTTTGCATGAGGATGTCCAATTGTTCCAGCACCATTTGTTGAAAAGACTGTATTTGTTCCATTGTATTGCCTTTGCTCTATTGTCAAAAATCAGTTGACTATATTTATATGAGTCTATTTCTGGGATCTCTGTTTTGTTCCATTGGTCCGTTTGTCTCTTTCTTTTGCCAATGCCATGCTATCTTGATTACTGTAGCTTTATGGTAAGTCTTAAAGTTGGGTACTATCAGTCTTCCAATTTTATTCTTCCTCTTCAACATTGTGTTGGTTATTACAAGTCTTTTGCCTCTCCGTATGAACTTTAGAATCAGTTTGTTGATAACCACAAAATAGCTTACTGAGATTTTGATGTGATTGCTTTGAACATATAGATCAAGTTGGGAAGAACTGATATCTTGACAAAATCAAATCCTCCTATCTATAAACAGAATGTTTCTCCATTTATTTAGTTCTTGTTTGATTTTATTCATCAGAGTTCTGTAATTTTTTTTATATAGATCTCATTCACATTTTGTTAGATTTATATCTAAGTATTTCATTTTTGGAGGGTGCTAATATAAATTGTATTGTATTTTTAATTTCAAATTCCACTTCTTCATTACTGGTACATAGAAAAGTGATTGACTTTTGTATATTAACCTTGTATACTGCAACCTTTCTATAATTGCTTATTACTTCCAGGGTTTTTTTGTCAGTTCTTTTGGATTTTCTACATAGATGATCATGTTATCTACAGACAAAGATAGTTGTATTTCTTTCTTCCCAAATTGTATACATTTTATTTCCTTTTCTTGTCCTATTGCATTAGGTAGGAGTTCCAGTATAATATTGAAAAGCAGTGGTGAAAGGGGACATCCTTGCCTTGTTTCTAATCTTAGTGAAAAATCTTCTAGTTTTTCACTATTACATATGATGTTAGCTATAAGATTTTTTGTAGATATTTGTTAACAAATTGAGGCAGTTCTCCTCTATTCCTAGTTCACTGAGAGTTTTGTTTTGTTTTGTTTTTGTCATGAATAGGTGTTAGATTTTGTCAAATGCCTTTTCTGCATCTATTGATATGTTTACGTGGTTTTTCTTTTTTAGCCTGTTCATGTGATGGATTACATTAATTGATTTTCAAATGTTGAATCAGCATTGTATTCTTGAGATAAATCCTGCTTGGCCATGGTGTATAATGCTTTTTATACATCATTGGATTCAACTTACTAATATTTTGTTGAGGATTTTTGCACCTATGTTCATAAGAGATGTTGGTCTATAGTGTTCTTTTCTTGTAATGTCTTTGTCTGATTTTGATATTAGGGTAAGTCTAGCCTCATAGAATGAATTAGGAAGTATTTCTGCTGCTTCTATCCATTGAGAGAAATTGTAAAGAATTGGTATAATTTCTTCCTTCAATGCATGGTTGAATTTTCCAGTGAATATAGCCTGGTACTCTCTGTTCTGGAAAATTATTAGTTATTGATTCAATTTCTTTAAAATGAATGGCCTATTCAGATAGTCTATGTCTTCTTGCATGAGTCAACTCCTTTTTAAATTTACAAATATCTCTTTCTTTCCTTAGGTTATAATTTTGAGATGATATACCATCTGATAGATATCACTGTTTATGCATATTTGCTGCTTCCTGCTGGAGAATTGTACACCCTCATCTTTTTGAAGTCAGGTGTGGCCATATGACTTACTTTGGCCAATGAAATGGTTGGAGGCCACAAGAGTCACTTCTGAGCAGAAACTTTAAGAACTAGCACACAATCCCCCATGCTCTCTCATCCCTCTGCCTGATAACTGGCAATGTTCCACAAGGAGTCTGCTTTATTAGCCTAGGCCCCTAGTGAAGACAGCATGTAACAGAGTAATGGAAATGTAATTTGAATCAGAAATAAACCCTTGTTGCTCTAAACTCCTGAAATGTTGCAGTTGTTTATTACTGCAGCAAAACCTAACCTATCTTGACTGATATACTCTTCTTCACCCATCTCTAAAGAACAATATTAACTTTCATTACAAACATTTCCCTTTGGACTATGTGTGTTGTCACCAAAGGTTGTCAATTGCAACTAATACGCTCTTCTTGGCACCCCCATCAAGTCCAGAAGAAAAGGACAAGTCTGTGTCCTGTAGCTCCAGGAAAGTTCCCGAGGTTCACCATAGTTGGACGTGTTTAGACCACATTGGCACACTGAAATAAATTCCTGTGTCTGGAATAATGCAAGACAGTGGTTAACCTGGGCCTGAGTTACAGCTGATTCTTGAGGATAAAGGGATGAGATACACTCAGAACTTAAACCAACCAAAGGGCTACCCCTGAATCCAGGGCTGGGCTAAGGTCCTTGTAAATCTTATGGTAAGAATGACAGAGATGGATTCTCCAAAGTTAAACAGGAACTGTTGGCAGGAGAAGAGGGAAGCAAAAGCAGATATCCACCCAAACAACTGAGCCTCTGATTTAAAAACAACACAAGATGCAGCCTTGTCTTTTGAGATTCTGATCAAACAGAGCATGCACAACTTGTGAACAATTAAGAACTAACCTGCCTAGTTCTATCTATAGTCATGAATAAATCACGATTCTTAGCTGACAGCAACAAAAACCAACTGTGGCTGAAAAAGCAAGAAAAAAGGAGTTTGTAAAAAAATTTTGGCAAGTGACATCAGTAAAGTGGCAGAGTGAGGAACTCTAAAAGCAGTGAAAAAGCTGGCAAAAATGGTCAGAGTCAGCTTTTTTTCAGAACTCTGGAAACTAACCAAGAAAAAACTGGCTGAATCGCATTAAGAATAGTGAGATTTGTGGTATTTTAACTTACCCTGGTCCAATCCCTGCTCCCCAGCTCAGCGGTAGCCTTGAAAATAATGGCCCACATTCCTGACACTGGTATCAGCACCAGAGGGAGCAGAATAGACCTCACTCACACAAGGTTCTAGCGATTTGTTTTGAACTGTCTGGTAGCTCCCTGGAGGACTTGTTCAAAGGGCTTGCCTTCATTTTTCCTAACCTAGACTCCCCCAGAGCTATCACAGCCACTGGCACTTGTGATTACAAGGGGCCTCAGGGAAATTTTGAGGGATATATAAGTTCACTTTTTTGATTGTGGTTATAGTTTCCCAGGTTTCTGCACATGGCAAAATTGATCAAATTGTACTATTTAAATATGTGCAGTTTACTCTATGTCAATTATATTTTGATACAGCTGTTAAAAAGAAAGATATTGGGCATTCACTGCTTCATTGGGAGAGTGGAAAGATTAGGCTCAGAGAGCTACGCAGCTCAGAGCAATCCCCAAATTATGCTGTGGAACAGGCTTTGTAAGGACACTAAAGCCATTAGTTCTGCCTGCATGGCTAGCTCTGGGTGCTGGACACAGCCAATGCCTCTCTGCCTTGGCTGTCCAAGGAACTCAATCTGGTTGCCATTACCTCCACCACCAGAGAAAGCCCCACATCAACCTTGTTGCTGTACAGCACCACTCCCATTTCACAGTCTACGGCGTTTCTGACAGGTGGAGCTGAGAATATGGGCTCATGCCCTCTCTTTAACAAGTGAGGCTGAGAGAGCAAGCATTTGACATTTTTCATCTTCCGTCTTGCAAGACAGGCTCTGCCTCTATAGCCCTTGTGGGTAATGGTGGGGGTGATATTCAGATGCTGACATAACAACGAAGGCATGGATAATAAGAATTTTCAGACAGGAATAGAGTTGTCTGGGATGGCTTTGGGGAAGAGAAGGAAGGCAAGCCTTGAAGGATGGTGGGATGTAAGTAGGGAAGGTGAGCAGTTCTGACAGTGCCAGGGAAGTGCTGTGCATCTCAGGGGGTTAGAGTTACAGGCCTGCGTGGAGTGCAGGGCTGGCTGGACTCAGGAGTCATGAAGGAAGCTAAACTGGACAGATGCTCGGGCCTGGTTTGGAAGGCACTTGGAAGTCAGGCAGAAGCTCGGACTTTAAAATGACACAGGCAATGTGGAGACTCAGACCTACTTGAGCAGTGAAGTGACACTTTGCCCCTAGTGTCTGAATGATTCAGTCACTTATTCATCAAATCTTTATTGTTCAAGGTAGCGGGAATAGGATGATGAACAAGAGAGGTACCAGCTCTGCCCTCAGGCAACTTCCAGTCTAGCTAAGAAAGACAAGCAGCAGACAAGCAAATACAATATAGCAAGGAAGACAGAATAAGGAAGTCCTAGGGGCTTTAGGAACAGGGATGGGGACATTCAGTGTCAACTGTGTGTGACAGGGAAGCCTTCCTCAGAGAAGTGAGATTTAAATGGAGACCTGAAACATTCCAGCCAGAGGAAACAACAAACCACCTGGTTCCCCACACAAAGCTCACCCCAGGGTTCCATAAATGGGATATAGATTATTATGTTTAAGAACATGGACTACTGAGTGGCACTGCCTGGGTTCCAAGCCCTACTCTGTCATTTATGAGCTACATGAACTTGGACAATTGACTTAATTAATCAGAGCTGTAATTTCTGCAGACATAGAAACAGAATTCAGCACTTTCTATAGCGCCTCACACATAATACGCGATTTTGTCAGTTGGAGTTCCACCAGAAAACAGAAACCAAGAATTTCAAAGGCACAGAATTTAATACAGGGATTTGGTTACTTACCCAATGGAAGAGCTGAAAATCAAACAAAAGAAAGTAAAGCAACATGAAATTAGCAACTTTGGGAAGCCGTTACCACCAGAGGCTGGATGGATAAAGGGAAGAAGAGGTTTTTTGGAGCCCAGAGTCAAGAGCTGCCTGCAGGAGCTGGAACCACTGCGAGGTCTGCCTGGAGGAACTGGAGCTGGTCTCCTGCTCCAGGGATCTGTTTCCAGTGGCGCTGGGGAAAGGCACGGTGGTCTGTCATGAAAGCAATCAGGCTGAGCTGGAGAATTGACATTTGTTCGTTTATCTCAGGGAGGAGAACAACACTTGACATCTCCCCTGCTCCTTTTAAAAGCAAACGATTTTCTGATGAGTTATCCTGAGTCTCAGAGGTAAAGTGGACACAAGACAAAATTGAGGAAAACAACCTGTCAGAGTCTTTGCCTGCTCCAAACACTAACTTTGGAGAGCTTTTCCTCCTGCAGAGCAGCAATCCCCCCAAATCAGCCTCTCCTCCTGGACTTCCCAAGTGTGTCAGATCTCTAGCAGGTTGCAGACAGTGCTCACAGCTGGGCAGGATTCTCATGCTGGTGTCTTCCTCTCCTTTTCCCACAGCCTCCCTTCCCCATCAGAAAGTCCCAAGGAAGTGTAAAGTACTCTGATGGGGTGGCCTTCTTATAAAGATTTATGGTGTAAGCATCCTAGACATTGTAATGCAGGCTTGCTTGGCCCTAGGGTGCCTTGTGGCTTCCTTATCAGAGACTGCTCAGCCTGGCATGGCAGTTAACACCACTGCCCTTAGTCTTCCACCCAACGCTCCCTTCATCGCTCCAGAACCTTGGCAGAACATGGTTTAGTTTGCAGGTAATTCCACTTAGGGGCTGTTTTCTCCTGACTATCCACCCTTCACATTCACTTCCCCAAAGACAGAGATATATTCATCCCAGGGGTGGTGGGGAAATTATGATTAAGAGCAAAAGTTGCATGGGGAAAGGCTACGTTGAAAATGAAATTGTTAAATTGTTTATAAATAGGAAAGTTAGCAAACTCTTGAGTGAGGAAACAGCTGGGCCTATAAACAAAAGAGCAATAGCTGCACACTGATTTGTAACATGAACAAAAAATTAGAACCTATTCTTCATCCATTCGTGACACAACCATTCATTCAGCACCTGCTGTCTACAGGCACTATGCTAGGCTCTGGGGATACAAAATTGAAAAGTCTATGATCCAATAACTAACCTTATAATGGGGTGGATGAAGTGCTATGATAAAGGTTCTACAAGATCCTGTGGGAGCCCAGAGGAAGGGACCAACAGAAACCTTTCAGTTTGATTTTCATATACTATGCCATAGCTGCCCAAGTCATCTCAAGTAGGAGACACTACGAAAAAAATCTCAGAGTTTTCAGAAGACCCTGGATCATGTAAAATGTGTTTAGCAGCCAGTAACAGAACACCTGACCAATACCGATGTAAATGGTAGAGGTTTTCAAGTGCCCACACAGTGAAAAGTCTGGTAGGAGATGGTTCTAAGCCCAGTACAGCAGCTTATAGATGTTGTATGGCTAGAGCAATTGTCAGAATCCTGCTGACATAGTCAATTGTATTGCTAGGGCTAGGGCTCACAGACCCTTCAAACCTGTTGTACAGATTGGGTCACAGACCCCTCATATGCCAGGCTGGGTCACCAGACCCCTCATATGCCTGGCTGGGTCACCAGACCCCTCACACACAGGTCCACAAGCTAGGCAATTGGGAAAGATCCTGGGAGCCATTGGCAGATGACAGGAGCTCAGTCCTCAGCTTCCTCAGCAGTAGCAGCAGCTTACAGCAGCCTCCAGCAGCAGTGGTGGTGGCCTCCTGGAGGATGCCCAGGGGCCCTGGCAGCAACAGCTTGTAGCAACAGCCTCCAGCAGCAGTAGAGGCCTCCCCATTGCTCCCCCCTGCCATCAGCATGAGGAGGGGCATGGTAGATCAGACCCACTCATCCCTTATACTTAAGTCCAATAACCCAGGACACCTGGGTGTGAGTCAGACAACCCAGGAACACCTAGGTGCACATGGGCATCTACATTAGGCAAGAGCCAAGAAACACCTGGGTGCACGCACATATCTACTTCAAATGCTCGGCATGATTCTGAACATCTGAAGGGCCCTGCCCATTTTCCTTCACTTTCCCTACAGATGAGATTAGGGCCCTCTTAGCCTTTTTAGCCATCTGTTTTCAGCTTTTAGGTATTGTCTTCCCTCTGGTACCAAAAGGGCTACTCCCACCCTGGGCAAGTCATTTAAATTTTCTCATTTTCCTTTCTCTTCCAAATGAGAGATGTGATTAAATAATGAGTAAGATCCCTTTTGCATCTAACTCTCTATTATACAACTTCTATCCTGGGGTGAAGTTCTCAAACTTGAGTGTGCAGCATACTCACCTGAAGTTAATTATAACAAAGATTTTCTGATTCAATAGGTCTGGAGTGGGGCCTGAAAATTCACAAGTTCTAACAAAATTGTAACTTCTAACAAGTTCCTGGATGTTGCTGAAGGTGCTGGTCAGGATCACACATTGAGAAACCACTTCTTTAACTTATCTGTATGGCAGTTTTCCTAAACTGTAAAATGAAGAAATGGCTATTCCAGAGGGATCATAGCACTCCCAGCTAATTGTCAAAATTCTTTGAGCTTTGTAAAAATACAGACCATTCAGCCACCCCCTTAGAGATCTAATGCAATGTATCTTGGACTGGGCCTAGGAATAGGTCTTTTATTAAACAACCCCCAAGTCTGTGGGCTCAAGAGTTAGATAATCTTTAATAGTCTTCTAGCTCCAAATTCTAAAAACAAGAACACCAGTTAACAGCAACCTGCACTGTCAAAAAGGAAAAATAAGCACAGAGGATGCAGTATTTTTACCATTCTTCCCTCCAATTTCACAGATATCTGTGGGTTGATGTTTTTTATTTATTTAAACATCTTTAAATGTATAAACATTAAAACATACTTAAATATACTTAAATACATTACTTAAATCTCATGCTGGGGAAAAGCTGGAAATTACTAAACTAGACGCTATAATAATCTTTAAAAGAGCAATGTCCCAACTCTTCTGGGAAGCCTTCCCTACTCTCCTCTTTCTGGAAGTATATAATCTCCCCACTCTGAACTCTGTTAGCACTTTTCTGTATTAATGTTATTACTTTCTTATATAAATATTGTTTAATTATTTATTTTTATCTATATGTTACATGGATAGAGTTTTTTAAAAAATCAAATAATAATAAAAGGTTGCAAAACACGGCAGACTTCCCCCTCCTCCCAGTCTCACTTCTCAGAGGAACTGCAAACACTTTCATCTGCTTCTTCAGGGGTTTGCCTCCACATTCCTAAGTAATAGGCTTCTACTGCTTGATTCCTGGTTCCTCAAGGTTCAACAGCATTTATGGACTTTCCATAATGTTAGCTGATAATCTCATTCTCTTAAGCCAATTAATATACTATGATTTTATGTCTGATTTCCTCCACAATTATTTATTTTTCTTATAGTTAATAATAGCTTCAATATTTTTCACTTGTTTAGTTTTCTACAAATCCATCACTATTTTTTTCCAAATGCTTCAACACATCTGTCAAACAACTGGTGAATTAATTTTTCCAAACTTCTAAACATATCCTGTTTGTTTTTTGACATGGAGCCCTCCCTCCTGGAGATTCCATCTCCCTTCTCCAGTTACAACTCTCCTACACACCTGTCCTCCCAGTGATATCTTCCTGCTTTGCTCTTGTGTTGAGTCCTCTGTCTCCAGAATCCCATGTCTCCCTCTTTTTTGTCCTTTCTCGAACTCCACTAATGAGATATTGGACCTTCTGGATTGATTTTCTAAATCTGTGCTGTCCAGTATGGCCACTTGTGGCTATTGAACATTGAAATGTGGATTGTCCAAATTGAGGTAGGCTATGAGACAGTGTGAAAAAATTGTAAAATATTTCATTAATTTTTATATTGATTACATGTTAAAATGATAGTATCTTAGATGTATTGGATTAAATAAAATATACAAAATATTACCAAATATACTAAATATAAATATTACTAAAATTAATTCTTCCTTTTTATTCTTTTTAATGTGGCTACTAGAAAAATTGAATTACATGTGTAGCTTGTAATGTATTTCTATTGGGTAGCTCTGCTCTAGTATGTATTATCTTCCCTGTTCTATTTCCATCTCTTTATTTGTTCTGTTTCCTGGGAAATTTCATTGATTCCATCTTTCAATCCTTCCACTGAATTTTTTATTTCAGCTGTCATCTTTTTAATTTCCAAGAGCATTTTGTTAATTTGTTACTCTTATTTTTTTACTAATTTATTTTTTGATTGAGGCGAATTGATTGTACATATTTATGGGGTACAGAGTTATATTTGAACATGTGTACACAATAGTGGTGATTAAATTAGGCTAATAGCATATTCGTCATCACAAAAATGTATCATTTCTTTATGATAAGATTTGAGCTTCTCTCAAATTATTGTTAATTATAGATGCTAGCACTACTATAGACCAACAGAACTTGTTTTTCCTGTGTAGCTGTAATTTTGTATCCCTTAACCACCAACCTCTCACTAGTCCCCCTCTCTCCTTCCCATCCCAGCCTCTAGTAACCACAATTCTATTCTCTATTTCTATAAATTCAACATTTTTTAGCTCTTGCATGTGAGTGAGAACAGGTATTTATCTTTCTGTGCCTGACATATTTCAATTAGCATAATGTCTTCCAGGTCTTAGCCTTATTTTTACATAGCATTTTAGACTTGTTTTATGAATGCAGTATGTATTAGTCTGTTTTTGTTGCTTAGAACAGAAATACCTGAAACCAGATAATTTGTAAATAAACAATATTTATTGCTTGCAGTTTCAGGGGCTGGGAAGTCCAAAGTCCAGGAAACACATCTGGTGAGGGACTTGTTGGTTGGTGATGACTCTACAGCAATGCAGGTGTCACATAGCAAATGGCTTGAGTGAGAGAGAGTTAAGTTCCTCAGTTGCTCTCCTTTTAAAGCCATGAGAACCACACCTCTTACTCCATGAATGGATCAATCAATTCAGAGGGTATAGTCCTTCCAATATAATCACCACTTCAAGGCACCACCTTTCAATTACCACAATAGGATTTCCCACCCTCTTAACACTGTCACAGTGGGGATTAAGTTTCTAGTACATGGAACTTTGGGGGACACATTGAACCCATATCACAGTATTTTCTCGTCTCTCTGGTTTTGTAATTCTAATTCTCTTGATATTTTATTCTGCTGTCTGCACTATTCCATTTTCCTTCGATCTTCTTTGTTCTCTTTCTTTGGTCTCCATCTTTCACCTTGGAGGCTTTCCTCAAGAGTCTAGTGCTTCTTGGCTACCCATTCATATTCAAGAGGCACCAGAAAGCTACCTGGAAATGCTGTGTGCATTCATTTGTTCACTGGCAGTCTTTATTGTGGGTTGGTGAGGTGGAAAGCTGAGCTTTTTTTGAGAGACACCACCACCACCACCACCACCAAATGTCAGTTTGTGGAGGCTTTTTCTCTGGTACTTTTTATTTCTCTAATGAAGAATCCTCCAGGCAGCTGTCTTGGTAAGCAGTTGGGAGAAGTGTACTGGTATGTTGGGAATGGCAGTGAGATATTGGGAGCCAAGTGTCCACTTCCCATTTAATTCCACTATTGTCAGCGCCTACTCACCTCTGGCCTCTCTGATACATTTCCTAATCCACATCACCCCAGGTTCAATTTCTCTAAAGACTAAACCTGTTTTTTTGGCAAAGTCAAGGGAGTCACCTGACTGAGGGTCAGGATAGGAAAGGAGATGAGACCCTTCAACCCTGAGCTTCTCCATCACGCTGTAGGGCAAAGGGTCTTACCTCTCCTTTTTGGTGTCCCCTATAAGTACTTAGGTTGTAACTTCCTCTATTCTGTTTAGTCAGTTACCGCTGCTCTTCCTGCTTTCCATTTTTAAAAAAATGTGTTTAAATCTTTCATCTGCTGTTACCTTCTGCCCTGTTCTTGTTGTCCCTGTGGGTCATTTTCAATTATTTAGTATTTTCTTAGTGGGGCTTTAGTAAAGAGTGGAGATCAAAACATGTGGTCAATTTCCTCATCTATACCTAGAAGCCCTTTTTCTATCTTGAGCATCTTGAGCTCTAGTTATTTACTGACTTTTGTTTTTTCCTCTAAGAAACAGTAGCTTCCTTGAGGGCAGGAGCAAGGTCTGCTTTATCTTTGAGTGCACTCACCCCCCATTTCCCTCCTAGCATCTACATGTAACTTTGTATATACTAAGTGCTCGACAGAGAAGGAAGTCACTCATATAAATTATCTATCATTTTGAATCCTATTGATTCCTTGTGTGCCTTGGGATAAGTCACTTAACCTCTCTGGGTTGCAAAAGGAGACTAGAGTCTGATCTCTAGATAATTCCTAAGGCCCCATTCAGCTTTAACATTTTATGAATTCATATGCCCAGTTTCTTTATTAGTATCGACTGTTTGCTTGTATATATTATGTTGTAACTAGGCATCTAACCTTGTAGAGACTTGTAGAAATCTTTTGCAAAAGAACAGTTTTTAATCCATCATGAGAGACAATTACTCCCATTTAAGGGGTTTATAATACAAGATCAACAGCACTGACCAAGTGCAGTACTGAAGATAGAGCAAGAATAGCAAGTGCAAAAAAGTAGTACCTTCTTCCTGCATAGGTCTTGACAGGTAGTACAGGAGGATGGGAAAGGTAGGTGGGGTAAGGTTATTGAAAGTTGTTTAAATTTTTTATTTTATTCAGGCATGGTGAGATCAACAGATCAGGAGACTCTTGCCATTGAAAAGATAGTTTGTCACTTACAGTTCCCAAGAGGGGGCATGCCACACCAGGCAGGGCCATGTGGGGAAGCCCCAGAGTTGGTCAGGAGGCAGAAGGAGTGAGGGAAACATGGGCAAAAGCCTTTATTGTGGTTTCCATGGGAAGAAACAGGTGAGGCAGGGTGAGCAGCAGAGAAGGCATAGGAATAAATAGTTTGAATTCTGGCTGGCTCTGGGCAATAGGGGTGGGCCCTAGATTTCCAGTACCTGTGCCTGGGGTGATTAGGGCAGAGGAATATTGCCTCCTTGAGTATAAAAGCTAGATCGATGAGGTGGGTCAGAGTAAGGGATCTGGGTTGGTTAGTTCACATATGAAAGTCACATTTCCCAGAGACACCTTTGCTATCTCTAAGAAATGGCTAGCCCTGGAACAAGCACTCTATCCTGTTGCACTCTCTTTGTCCTCACACGGATTTGTCACCTCTCTCCCCTGGGTGATGGAGATGCAAAGGATTACTCAAAGCCCATTTCTTCTGAGCAGTGAGACACCCCAAAGGGGTTAACTTCCTGGAACCCTCAAGAGAGAGGCATTCCTCCTTGGAAAATTAACACCAGACTGGGGAATTCTCACTATTTATTCTCCAGGCCAGAAAGTTACAGAAAAGGAACATAGGTGGAGTTATGGCTAAATATAGTTTAACAATAGAGGCTGATAACATCAGTGAAATAACAAAGTGACATTCCATAGTGCAATTTGCAAAAGGTTAAGTCGATCCACCAACAAAAGCTTGTTCTTAGCAAATACTGTCTTTTCCTACAGCAGTTTCCTCAGTATGTTTACGTAACAATAAAGTAACTTTAGGTTAACCTGCTCTAAGGGCATCTGTCCTTGAGCCAGCAATTTTGCTGTATTACAATTCTTTATCTACATCAGAGACTTTAGCCTGGGGAAATTTTCCTGTCTTTTGCAAGCTTAACATTTTTATATGTAATTTTAAAAAATTAGTTTATACCTGAAACTACAGGGCTTTGGAAACTAGGCCCTGTGAAATACATTTGCTTTATAAATGTTAGTATACTCCACATCTCCCCAGTTTTATTTATTTAATTAAAAGCAAAAGCAAAAGCTATAGATCAAGTTTTCACAGTTAAGACAAAAGCATTTTGTTAAAGCAAAGTTAGTATCATTTAGCATGGCAAGGCTTTTAATTTATTCCAGGTGGGGACTGATGATGTCATCATCTCTCAGAGCTGTTGCATTGGCATCATTCCTGGTGCTGTGAATTGGGGTGTAATTACCAGTTTTTGAAACTCTGGAATGGGGTTCTGTTCCATGTAATAGTTGATTTTTAGTCAGAGAGTTTGTTGATGTTCACCCATCCAGGACATTACTGCTTCCAAAGCATCTAATCTTTGTAAAATTTTTTGATCAATTACAAATCTTTTGTTTAAGAACAGGATGTCTCATCCAGGTTATAAACACCCTCTTTAAGGCTGAGAAAATTTGGAGAACTGTTTTCCTAGAAAAGATATTATTTCCCCCTTTATGATCAAAGCATTCCTCATAAAAGCATTGATGATCAATATTTTGATAGAAAAGGTCTTACTTTTCTTTGTATAGATCCTTCAGCACTGGGAAGGCTCATTCCCAGATTGTCATGTCCCACATCCCAGGGAAAGATGAAGCAGCAGTTAGGCCAAATTAGGGCAACATGAAGAGGGGTCAGAAACTTAGAAGAGACATGCCATTCTATAACCAAAGTTTTAAATTATATCCTGTTATAAAGAGAGAGTTAATTTTTATGGAACTTATGAAAATAGCCACATTGTCATAATAATCATAAAGATACTTAAAGTTATTAAATTTGGGGGATCAAATAGAGAGAAAACAAATGCTTTAATTTCTGTTTTAAATGATATTTTACCAAGCTGTTGTCAGTTATAGATAGCTTAAGAGAGAGAGTTTTCTTAAATGTGGAAAACAAAACATTAAGAGAACCAGCAGTGTTTTAAAATAAGGAAACTGTAAAAACCCATAATTCTTTTTAATCAGTTCATTAATTCACTTTTGTTGTTTTGACCTTGGTGAGTAATTTCATAAACCCATCAGTTTCTTCATTAGAATTTTGGAAATTTAGTTTAAAGGTATGAACTCAAAGTTTGTCAGGAAACTGTACCTATTAGAGTTTTTTTTCATGAAATATTTGAAGACATAACATTTAAAGATTATAATCGAACCAAGATTATGACTAGTAGCATTTATATCTAGTCACAGATTTTCAAGAACCTTACAAGATTTGGGAACACATATTCATAACATCTCAGTACTGACAATGCTTTCCCATATAGTCTAATTTATTAAATAAGCCAATTAGTTTTGATACATTTCTTATTTATCCTTTCACAAGCTCCAGGGCCCTTGGAACTCCTCAAAGTTAGTTTAAGTCAAAAGGTTGAATTTTCAGAATTTGGTTTTAGAAAGTTTGTCAAATAACAAAGGCTTAAAATAGTTGAATAAGATCAAAAATCACTACAAAAACCAAAGTGACAAAGGATTTCAAAGGGAGAGAGCACAGGAAATTATCATGCACAAGTTAAAAGACCTCTAGAAAAGATAAATGTAATCCTGTTTGATTAGTAAACCCAGGCAATGATGTGTGCTGATAAGAACAATTTTATACATTCAGGTTAGCAAATAGGGGTCCATTTGTCAGAGCAGACTACACAAAGCCCAGTTTGAGCCTCAGCTATTTTACCAAATAAATATTTATGGTTTCCCAGCCAAAATCTTGGTGTATAAAATCTTCACCCTTATCAGTTAATGTTAACTAGGGCCAATGAGATATTGGGCATAGGTCTCCTTCCACTAGCCATCCTGGGTCCCAAGTTTCCACGTGGCATTTAGGGTCATGTGGGATCCAGAGAGGCCATGTGGAGCAAAGATAATATCTAAAAGATATTGGGAGGCAGAGCTGAGGCATATTGACCTAAAGACAAATTTAGGCAAAAGGTTTAAATCAAATTTTGAAGATGTATTTATTCTATCAAAACTTTAGAAAATTAAAGTCATGTGAACTTGAAAAGTATACTTATTTATTTAATGAGCATGCATTAATTATAAGCCAATTTGGTACCATGCAGACAATATAAACACACATACAGACATGAACATGTAGACATAACATACAGCTTACATATGTATATATACAGACATAAACAACAAAAACAAAGGATCTTATAGGTTTTGTTTAAAATGTAACAAAAAAACTCACTAGTATAAAAGGACAGTCAGGTTTAGATTGTGTTTCTAAAGAATGTTAAAGCTTATCTGTGATGCCTCACCCTGTTTTAGAGAAAGCAAGGTAACAAATTTACATTGTAAAGCAAAGTATGCAAGCCTTTTCAAGGAGATGCAGAGAAGGTTTTCTTCTTTTTGAGAAAATAGTATGGAACTCTACCACAGAATTTTGTGAAGAAATACATAGATGAGCCTGGAAGAAAATTTAGAAGTCTGTTCAAGATAACCACCTGGATGCCAGAAAATTTGAGACCATCTAGTTAAACAGGTAGATTTTAGTCTAGTTTTTGTTTCTCAAATGGGTTACTGAGCTTAAGGGCTGAGCCACCAATCAGAGATGAAGCCCATTTCCTGAGGAGGAATGCCTCTCTCTTGAGGGTTCCAGGAAATTAACCCCTTTGGGGTTTCTCACTGCTCAGAAGAAATGGGCTTTGAGTAATCTTTTGTGTCTCCATCACCCAGGGGGAGAGAGGTGACAAAGAGAGTGCAACACTATCCCCAGTCAGTAAGGCTGCAGATGCCAGAGCATCAAGAATACAGAAAATAAGGAAATATGGTTAATATAGAAGTGGTCAGACAAAGCTTGAGCTCAAGAGTAGCAAGTCATGAAGAAGCAGGCAATGAGGCAGGAGTGAGCTGGCTCTTGGGAGAAGGAGTCTGAGTAAGCGGGAGCTTATAAAAGCAAAGGCCAAGAATGTCCATGTCTGGGAAAACACTCATTGCTGTGTCATCATGGATGGAGTGCAGGCAGGGTAGATACATCAGTTAGGAAGTTTATCTTTCACATATAACCAGCATCTAGAAGTACAGTGTATGGCTGATGTCTCTACTTGAGGAATCACCAAGAATCCAGGATCCATATCACTTCCTGCTCCACCAGGCTTTTGTCTACATTGTGAGAAGATGGCTGATCTGCCTGCCTGCATGCACTGAGTCCAAGTCTCAGGCAGGAAGAGAAGGTGAAATGGCAAAGGTCGAATTCCAGCTAAGATTTCCCCTTTGCTGTGGGTCAAATGTGTCCCCAAAAAGTTCATGTATTGGAAACTTGATCTCCATTGTAACAGTGTTAAGAGGGCTAGAAATCCAATTATGGTATTTGAAAGATGGAGTCTTCGAGTGGTGATTGGATTGGGAGGACTGTGCCCTCGTGAATGGATTAATCCACTCATGAAGGAATGAGTTATCATGGGTGTGGTTCTGATGGCCGTATAAGGAGAGTGAGTGAGGATGTTAGCCAGCTTGTTCAGCCCATTCTGGCCACGTGACACCCTGCATCACTGTGGAGAGTCACCACCAAGAAGGCCCTCACCAGATATGTTCCCTGGACCTTGGACTTCCCAGCCTCCAAACTGTATGAAATAAATTTTTATTTCCTTGTAAATTTCTCAGTTTCTGGTATTATGTTATAAGCAACAGAAAACAAATTAATATGCCCTTTTTACTGGAAAATAATAGCTTCCCTGGAAATCCCACCCAATAGATTTCTCCTTACATCTCATTAGCCAGAATTGAGCCACATGGTTTACCCCAAGAAGCAAGCATATTTGAGAGAGGTTATCATTTATAACCTTTATATTGTTGCCCCAAACAAAATTGAGGTTCTGTTAGCAAGGACAAAGATGTGAACCGATTATATTTAGTAGTGTCTGCCACAGAGGGGAAAAAGGAAATATGAGCTTGTCTCCTTCAATTAAATGAGACAAACCATATAAAGCATTTAGGACAATGGCTAGTGTAGTATGTGCTCCAAAAAAGTTTGCTGCTGCTACTACTACAACTATTACTGTTATTAATAAAATGTATTACTTTGTAGTCTTGATTTTCATAGTCACATTAAATAAACAAATATTTATTACATTTTTACAACGTTCAGTCTTTCAGTGATGAGGATCAAGAAAGGGAATAAAATCTGATCCATACCTTCTAAGTGCTTACTGTCTGCGCAGACAAAAACACAATGAATTGAATGTGGTAAGAGCTTCAGCAGAGGCAGCTTGGAAGTTATTAGAAGTGGAAGGGACCTGAGAGAGCATGTGAAATGAATCCATCATTTCATGGATGAGGAAAGTGGGAGCCACCAGGGAAGTGAAGGGGCTGCCAGTCATCCAGCTCTCTGCAGAGAGAAGCAGGCTTGGAGGCCAAGCCTCCCGATGCCCAAGCTGGTGCCCTTCCTACTTCACTGCACTGTTTGATGTGATATGAAAATGCTGCATTTTAAGCCAGACAAGAGACCAGAATAATACACCCTTACCCTCTGGGAAGTGGGCAGGCCACCTTGCAGAAGTGTAGCCCTTGGCCCAGGAGAAAATGTGACCAGCAGGAGATTCACCGAACTCTCAGGATTGCAATGATGTGTGTGTTCCAGCACGCAAATGAGGACCCCTCTGAGTGGCAGATAGGAGAATTCCTCTGGGTCAAGACTTTTATTCACTCTGTGTTTTTTAATTAGCAATCTTGATTTTTCTAAGGATTGCATTAAATCAGCAAAAGCTTCTTGCATAACTCCCCACCCACTGATCCACTATTGGACGGCATAGCTCACTAAAATGTGGGAAAAAAATGGAAACTTGGGATCCTGGTGCATGACTCAAGATTAGATGAGGGAAAGAGCCACATCATTCAGAAATATTTTTAAAGATATTAACTGCAGTCTGTTCACTGCAATGATCACTATATATTTTAAATTAAAGAATAGTTTATTCTGTTTGGCATACAGTATAGTGCAAGCATTTTTTTAAATGATGAAATTAATGAAAATCACAGACTGTTTGACTGGCAGAAACAAAATAAAGTCACATCTGGAAACAGCTGCACTAGCAATTAAATGGTATTTAATGTGACTAATACTAAAAGGGTGGGTTTTTCTCCCTCTAGGATTAGAGATGCAAAATTTAGGCTTCTGAGCTGCTCTATCATAATAGTTTTGAGTCAGTGGGTGTTTAGAAGTCATTCAGATATTTATAAAGAAAAACCCCCAGTGAGCCATAGACGGGGATTTGAGTCAGGAAAATAAAATGGACAAGAGATGCACAGTTTGAATTTTGAGAACTGGCATAAATTTTACAGTATTTTTTCCCTAAGCATTAACTGTCAGTGTTTCAGTTCAATGAAATAAAGGCCTCTTGTTTCCCATACCAATCAAGTGACCTCCTGCCTCGCTGTAATTGGTGGTAAACTTCAATATGCAAGCTAAAAGACCACCTAATTAAAAAGTGTAATTAATTTACATAGATAATTCAAAATGGCTAGATTAGATAGCTTATGGAGATAATGTAAAACTCTTTGAGCCGCTTTTATTGGCTGATTTCCCTGCTGTTCCTCAGGATCTGAGTATTTTCATGGGAATGAGTTTGTCAAAGTGGGAAGGACCTGGAGGTGATGGTTTTAGCTAATCACTGCTAAACATTTAAAGCCTTGCAATTATTTTTATCAATTACCCAAGTATAAAACAAAACAAAAATGGCCTTATCTTCCTGCTTGGTGCTGAGTGGCTTAATGTTATTAGTGAATATTTATTAAGTGCCTGTTGAGTGCTGAATGTCACTCTAAACACACTGTTGTTTTAGAGTTTGCTATGGTTAGAAATGACTCCTCTGGCCTAGACAGCACTTTGATTCTTCCGATCACAATGAGATGTCTGCAGGACCCAAAAGAAAGAAACCGGCCAAAGGGGTTCTCTCTCTCCTTATTCATAATTTATAATGCCAAGCAATGTTCTATATTATCTACCTTACCTTCAGAATAAACAATACTGGAAATCCAGAGCTTGGCCAACCCCCTGTGTGACAAACAAGTGACTGTTGCAATGGTGAGGGAAGAGAGTTCTGATTTCTTACCTTCCTTGGTACAGAAATTGTGGCCCTACGGTGACATCCAATCATAAATTTCTTTACCTGGGCAACAAAGGCAGAAGTTTCTCCCCAATTTACTTATGAAGGCAATACATCAGAAGATCAATCGAGCAGGACTTCTACACAAAGAAGTTTCAGACAAGGGACTTGTTAATACAGCCTGTCTTTGGGGGAGAAGTTCAGGGACCTTGACAGTACCTTGCAACAGATAAATCATCACCCTCTTTTAATTTCATCTGCTTCTCCTAAGAAGGGAAAATTGTCACAGCATTAGATGATCTTGGTCTAACTCTACAGGATGGTCCTAATGATAGCAAATAACATAACAGAGCAAATGCCAATTTCCTCCTCAATATTTGACAATATATATCATTGTGACATTAACCTTCTATATGTCCTTAATATTTTGGGGCTTTGAATTGTTTGACAAGGAATCCTCCCCTCTCCATGAGATTAAACTGTTGTATTATAACTCACAGACTGAACACTACACTTTGGAATTTGAATTCTATAGTTTGACTGCTTACATTTAAATCCCTGAGTAACTCCTAAAATTCACCTTTTTGTTCTGTGTAAATACAGAGTTTGGGAAAAAGAAAGTATTTCAAGAAGAAAGGAAAGCTAATATAAAGGCCCTGAGGGGGATGCCTGGGCAGTTGGAGCAGCAGAAGGGAGGCCAGTGTGTCTGGAACAAGATGAGAGGTGGTTTGAGAGGTAGCCAGAGGCCTGGCCATGTGGCCTTGTAAGTCAAGGTGGAGGTGATTTGAGTTGATTAAGTGTAATAGGGAGACCTGAGAGGTTTTATGCAAGGGAGTGACATAATCAGACTTCCATTCCAACTATGTGCTGCAAGGAGCCTGGAGGGGAGCAAGGGCCGAGGTAGAGAGAAGAGGCTAGTCAGCTAGTACAGAGGTCCATGTGCTGGACGGTAGCGCCTAGGCCTGCGGCAGTGCGGGAGTGGGGAAGCAGCCAGGTCTTGGGATATATTTTGAAAGTAAAGTCAAGAAGGTTTGCCATTGGATTGGATGTCGGGGTGATAACAAGGGGTGATTTGAGGATGATTTCAATTCTTTTTGCTTGAGCAACTGGGTGAGAACTTATTGAGCTCCTATTGTGTTGTTCTAAGCACAAAGCAGACATGGCCCTGTCCTCAGGGAACTCAATGGGAGAAACAGATAATAAAGAAGCACTCAATTAATCAACTGGAGAATAACCCTGGAGGAGGGATATGGGGGGATAGCAGAGTGCTGGGGGCGCTGGGGTGGAAGGCAGCCAAGGGGAGGAAAGGGCCTATTGTGAGGAGTGAGGAAGTCCTTGCCTGGGAGGCGAGATTTAAACTGAGGTCTGAAAGCTAAGAAGAAGCCTACTGTGTGAAGAATGGGGGAGGACCATTCAGGAGAAAGGAAACAACATTTGTAAAGGTCTTGAACCAGAGGGAAAAATTATTTTATGAATTTACAAGAGGCCAAGTTAGCTGATCTGTAGTACACCAAGAAGAGGCAAAGATAGATAGACAGGGGTCACGTAATGCTGGCGTAGGAGTGTGTGTGTGTGTGTGTGTGTGTGTGTGTGTGTGTGTGTGTGTGTGTGTGTGTGTGTGTGATTTAAAGTTTTGTGATATTATGTCACCTAGCCTGGCCTTGAAATTCTGGAAACAATAGTATCCTGCCAAGATGTGGCCTAAATAGGTTTGGAGCTGCTTAATTCTTTATTCGACTACCACCCGCCTTTTTTTTCTTCCGAAGTTGGGCCCCCAGCCTTTTCCTGTGATGAACACTATTCCCTTTCTCCAGACCTGTGGCTCCCCATGAAGACAGAGAACTCAGAGTTCTTGGACAGCACAGATCTACCAGTGTTCGTGGGACACCCTTTCTTTCTCACATGTAGGGCTGCCCACTTTGCACTATCCCTTTATGCAAAGATCAAAATCGATGGCCATGGATAAGTGAGAAAGAACAATAAAAATATTTTTAAAACTGACCACATGGCAACCTGGAAGTGTCTGGAGAGCCTGCATGCAGTCGGTGTGCAGGGCAGCCATTCCTCCCTGTACCACAAGCACTATACCAAATTTCAGAAGGGGAAAAAGAACAACTTAATTGTGAGCTGATGGGTTTATCAATATTCTCAATTTACCTTTTTTACTACAGGGCCCAAATTGAAAACAGGACTGTGAGAATCTCCAAGGGCTGCAGCTGCAGCATGTCCCTGCCCCCTGAGGAGCAGCTGCTTCATGCCAAGTAGCACCCCAGAGGTTTCCAGGCACCTCCCAGGGAGTGCAGGGTGCTCCTCTTGCTTGGTCACTTGTGGGAGCTGATTGGGGCCACTGGCATCAGGTCTGGTTAGAACTTTAGCCCCCATAAACACCCCCAAACCTCTACCCAGAGTTAGAACAGGGCTTCCAGGGCCAATCCTCTTGTTTCCAGGGTAAATGTAGTCAGTAACACAACTTCTCAGTGAGGACATGGGAGACTTGTACATGAATGGATGGGAATTAATAGGGTAACTAATAAACATAGCAACAGCTATCACTTAAATGGCACTTACTAAACAAGTGCTCCACAGCAAGCTTGTTGTCCTACCTCAACCTCATAAGGGGAGTTCTGTGATTATCTTCATTTTATAGATCATTTAGAGAAGCTCTACAAATAGGGATTCTTTTAATAAGTATTCGTACACTTAATGTTTGAAGGAAATTTCATACCAATCCTGGAGGTTTCTATGAAACTAATCAAGGTTGATCTAAGAGAGTGGAAACAGATGTGGGGATTGGGAGACCTGATCCTCATTCCTGATTTCCACTAGCCATATGAGACTTAGGCCCCTCTAGGCCTCAGTTTCTCATCTTTAAAAGTGGAGATGTTAGGCAATAATCCTTAAGGACTCTTCTGACTCTGATGGTATTGGACCCTTCAGTTCAGCATCCTCTATTTTGCATACACCAAATTTCAGCCCAGTCCCCCTGTCCAAATACTGAGTCCCTCCCCACCAATAAATAACCAGGCAGTCTCTGCACTGGGCTCACCTTCCAGGGCTTAATCTTGAGCACAGAGCCAGAGAGGGAGACCCTGACTTCATTCCCCAAAGCTTCACTGGGCTCTTTCACAACAGTACCATTTAACACCTCACCAGCAGGCAATTGTCCATTCTCGTCCTGGACTGCTCTACACACATGAAGCTGGCGAGGTTGACCCCATCCTGAATGGGTGGCATAAATCCCCGTAGTAATGAACTCTTCTTCATATTTTAGGCTGCTTACTAAGCTTAGTATGAATAAAGAAATCTGATTCCCAACTGCTATTGAACAACTAGACCATTCATTCATTCTTCCTTTCTTTCATTCATTCATTCAACAGAAACCTTTTAAAACATTATTATGTATCAAGCACTGTACAAGGCTCTAGGGATATTGAGGTATGAAGACAAAGTTTCAGCCTTCATGGAGCTTGCATTCTACTGAAGGAAAGAAGCAATAAACAAATACACACATTGCACACTTTCAGAGAGTGATGAGTGCTGTGCTGAAAAAATAAAGCAAGGTCAGGGATGAAGAATTATAGATATATTTGACTCTTTGAGGGGACTCAGGTTTGGAAAGAGGATGTCAGAGAAGGCTTTTCTGTAGAGATAACATTTGAGCAGAGACCTGAATGAAGAGAGAGATCTAACCATGCTAAATAAATCCAGAAGTGTATTTCAGGAAGAAGAAACAAACAACAAGGTACAATGGCCCTGAGGTGAGAATGAGAACAGCAAGTCTGAGAAAAGCGAAAGGCTAGTATGTGCACCTATGGGTGGTGGCCTTCCATCTGAGGAGTGAGGGCCTTCCTTTATATCTGATCGTGTGGGTTGGAAATTGGAAGACTGGGCTGCAGAGGAGGAATCTCACATAGTGTGCGTTTAAAGATAAAATATGTGTCAAGATGGCCAGGCCTACCCCTAACGTTTGTAGGACCTGGAGCAAGAGTACAAATAGAAGCCTACATACCATATGTCTAAATATTTTTAAGTTACAGTTCAAGCTAATAAACTGTGAAATAAAATATGTCGTATCTTCTTACCTTGACAAATGTATCTTCATGACAACCTGAAAGTTTAAGATCAAATTTATAATTTTTGGAGTTCCAGCCCCCAGCTCCAGGCTTGCCCCTTCTTTCCCTATGTGCCAGCTGCACCCAGCATGGCAAGGAGCCTCACACATGCACCAATAGTCACCCTAGCCCATTTGTCCAGGCTTCACCCACATCCTATCACAGACAGCTGCCCCTCGGGCTGAGGGGTGTGCAAACTGCAGATGAATCAACATGGGAGAGGCCACAGGAGCCCTGGAAGCAGGAACAGGACTACTGGGCAAGAAATGCTGGGGCCACAAGTGGTCTAGAGGAGGAAGAGCAGGCTCTGGGTGGGCTGCAGCTGGAGAAGGTCCAAATGAGGCCATCGAAAGCCAAGGTGCAATCAACAGAATGAAGGGAAAAAACGTATGATCAGTTCAGTAAATGCAGAAAAACCATTTGATGAAACTCAACACCCCTTCATGATAGAAACCTTCAAATTATACAAATTAGGTATAGAAGAAATGTACCCCAACACATTTAAAGCAATATATGACAAACCTACAGCTAATATCATACTGAATGGACAAAAATTGGAGGCTTTTCCTCTAAGATCTGAAACAAGACAAGGATGCTCAGCGCCCCCCCCCCCCTTATTCAACATAGTACTAGAAGTTCTAGCCTGTGCAATAAGGCAAGAGAAAGCAATAAGGGGCATTCAAACGGGAAAGGAGGAAGTCAAACTACCCTGTTTGTAGATGACATGTCTTATACATAGAAAATCCTAACGACTCCAAAAATTACTAGAACTAATAAATAATCAACACACAAAAATCAATAGCATTCCTATACACCAATAATGAAACAGCTGAAGAAAAAATCAAGAAAGTAATCTCATTCACAATAGCTACCAAAAAAAAAAAAAAGAAAATGAAATACCTAGGAGTAAACTTGACCAAGGAGGTGAAAGAACTCTACAACAAAACTATAAAACATTGGTGGGAAAAAAATGAAAGAGGACACAAATAAATGGAAAGATAGCTATGTGCATGGGTCAGAAGAATTAACATCATCAAAATATCCATATAAGGGCCGGCCCCATGGCGCACTCCGGAGAGTGAGGTGCTTGGGAGCACAGCGGTGCTCCCGCTGCGCAGGTTTGGATCCTATATAGGAATGGCCGGTGCGCTCACTGGCTGAGCGCGGTGCGGACGACACCAAGCCAAGGGTTGCGATCTCCTTACTGGTCACAAAAAAGACAAAAAAAAAAAAAATCCATATTACCCAAAGCAATCTACACATTCAACACAATTCCTGTCAAAATACCAAGGACGTTCTTCATGGAAATAGAAAAAAATGATCCTAATGTGTATGGAACCACAAATGTGTATGGAACCACAAAAGACCCTGTATAGAGAAAGCAATCTTGAACAGAAAAAAACAAAGTTGGAGGCATCACACTACCTGACTTTAAAATATGCTATAAAGCTAAAGTAATACTATAATACTATAAAGTAACCAAAACAGCACGGTACTGGCATAAATACAGACAAATTGACCAATGGAACAGAATAAAGAGCCCAGAAATAAACCCATGCATTTACTTTCAGCTTATTTTGACAAGGGTAAAGTATATACAGTGGGGAAAGGACTGCCTCTTCAACAAATGGTGCTGGGAAAACTGGATAGCCACATGCAAAAGATTGAAACTAACTCCTATCTCTTACCATACACAAAAATCAACTCAAAATGGATCAAAGTCCTAAATTGAAGACCTGAAACTATGAAACTACTAGAAAAACCATACGGGAAGTGATACACAAGATGGAAGTGGGCAGCACTTTTTTCAGCAAGACTACAAAGGCACAGGCAACTAAAGCAAAATACATAAATGGGAACACATCAAACTAAAAAGCTTCAGCACAGCAAGGGACAGTATTAGCAAAGTGAAAGGATAACCTACAGAATGGGAGAAAGTGTTTGCAAACTACACATCAGACAAGGGACTAATATCCAGAATATATAAGGAACTCAAACCACTCAACAGCAAAAAACCAAATAACCCAATTAAAAGTGGGCAAAGAACTTACATTTCTCAAAAGAAGACATACAAATAGCCATAAGGCACATGAAAAAATGCTCAGCATCACTAATCATCAGGGAAATGCAAATTAAAAGCACAATGAAATGTCATCTCACTCCAGTTACAATGACTTTTATCAACAAGACAAAAAATAACAAATGCTGGCAAGGATGCTGAGAAAAAGGAACTTCCCTACACTGCTGGTGGGAGTGTAAATTGGTACAGCCACTGTGAAAAACAGTGTGGAGTTTCTTCAGAGAACTAAAAATAGATCTACCCCACAACCCAGGTATCCCACTATTGGGTCTAAACTCAAAGGAATTAAAATCAGCATATCAAAAAGACATCTGCACTCCCATGTTCATCGCAATGCTATTCACAATAGCCAAAAGATGGAATCAACCTAAATGTCCATCAGGGGATGAATGGATTAAAAAACTGTGGAATATATACACAATGGAAAACCACTCAGCTATAAAAAAAAATGATATCCTATCATTTGCAGCAACACAGATGGAACTAGAAACCATCATGTTAAGTGAAATAAGTCAGGCATAAAAAGACAAATACCATGTGATATCACTCACATGTGAAATCTAAAAAAAAAAAAAAAAGTGATTCTCATAGAAGTAGAGAGTAGAATAATGGCTACCAGAGGCTGGGAGCAGGAGTGGAGGGAGGGAGGAAAACTGGTTGATTAATGGGTGTAAGTTATGTTATCCACCCTAAGTGAATCATTATGCAGTAGTGTACCCCACAAATATGTACGAGTAAATGTTAAAATATTTTGAATAAAAAGATAAAAAACAATGGAAAGAAAAGAAGTACTTGACCTATTAAAAAAAAAAAAGGAACAAGAAAGCAAGCCAAGGTCCAGAGCAGGGGCCTCCTTCTGACCCAGGTGTAAAGGCAGTAGAGCAGGTAGTTCCTGGAAGTTGAATGTTAAAATAAGCATCCTTTCTTCAGAGACAACCTGGGAACCAGGGAATGAGGGCTGTGGTCAAGGTGGCCAAGAAGTTGGGCTAAACCTTCCAGGCAAGAGGGAGGAAGAGTTGATAGATATTTTGAACTTTGTAATGAAGTGGTTAAAATATGTTATTCTGGCATATTGACTATTTCAGTTAAAGATACTTGAAAAACAGCAGGTGCAAAAAGATCATTTTGACCTTGACACTGCTTCTTAAGAGCAGAAGATGAATTTCCTATGTGAAAGACACCCTCCCTATACTGGAAAGATGCAACATCCTTATCCTGAAGGATGAGAAGTCAAAACCTAGATAATTCTATACAGACCTTGTTAAGATAACTCTTTTCTTTTAAGCCTCCCTGCATAATTTAGTTGCTTCTTCACAACTATTCTTTGTCTAATTTGTATATTAGTAACTGTTGCTAACTGCTTCTTTGGGTCTTCATTTCTTTATGAGGGCTTCCATGCCATGTAAAATATGTATTATTCTTTTCTCCTGTTAATCTATGTTATGTCAATTTAATTCTTGGACCCAGCCAGGACCCTAAGAGGATAGAGGTAGACTTTTTAACCTGGGATGTTTACAAGTTTCTTGTATTTTCTGTGTTTATCCTCTCCTTTGTCCTCTTTACATCGATCTGTAATAAACTCTTTGAAAGCTCTATGGTCTCAGCTAAGGGGAACCTAGGGAAAGGTTTTGTTCTTTGCTTCATCCAGAGTATTTAAGGGAGCAGCAGCACCCAGGTGCCAACAGGAAAGAAAATGAAAGAACCCAAAGAAGAAGGTGAAACTTGTGATTCAGAGGTATCTGCCAACTCCTCCACCTCTACATGTACACTTCTGAAATTTTCTTTCAAGAGCTAACCTTGGAAGTTTTGAGTAAGAAAAAGAACTCTTTAGTGCACCAAGACTGTTCCAACCTTCCTTTTGGCTGGATATGGTCATTTGACAAAGTTCTAGTCAATGGGATTGAGTAGAAGTGACATGTGCAATTTTTGGATTGTGCTCTTAAAGGAAGGAAGATGCTCTTCTCTTCCCCTTTCCCCTTCCTGCTGGCTAGAGTGTGACATGGTGGTGAGCCATCCTGGAAGTATGGACAGGGGGACACCCTAGCAGGCAGAACAAGATAGAAGGTATCTAAGTTTCTGACACCATAGACCTACCATAACAGTCCTGGATTTCTTACATCTGGACTATTAAATCAAAGAGAAATAAACGTCTATCTTGTTTAAGCCACTGTTGGTTTTTGTTGCTGTTATTGCTGTTGTTATCTGTCTCTTTTACAGCCACTAAACCCTCATCCCAGTAAATATAGTACTTTTACCACCTCGAGGAAGGAATGAATTCCACAAGTTTAATTTCCCTTGTATAAAGAACTTCCTTTTATTTGTCTTATATGAAGATTGTAGGTTGTCTCCTAGTCCATGTTTATTCTCGTCACCTTAAATTGCATAGATTTTGATCATATCACCCCTCAGCACATATCTCACTATGGTGAAATCCTTTGAGTTTTAGTCTGACCTCATAGGGAATGACTCTGTATTTCCTAAAATACAACAATTTCTATTTTATTGTCTGCTCTTGGTTAAATGGTACCATGGGCTATTGTCTTTGGGCTGGGAACCTGGCCTAGAACCTACAAATCTTTATTGAATTAAATTAACTTGAATTGAACTTCAAAGAGCATTTCTTCTTTAAAGAGACAGCATGAACCAAGTCCAGGGTTCTAGACTTCATAGGCCAGGTTTTCATGTGCTGTCCCAAGTAGACAACATGAAGTCATAGAGAAAATCAGGACTTGGAGAGAATTCCTTTACAGGAATACCCTTCCTCTTCTGGCCCCCACCTCCCTTCAATTTCCCAGCCAATTCCTATGCAGTCTTCATGTCTCAGCTTAGACATCACTTCCCAGGCCCACAGACTAGTTTAGTTTCCTCTGAGTCATTACCTCAAAGCCTCTGACACTTGCTTTTTATTATACACATCATATTTGTATTTACTTTCCTGTTGTCTACCCTTGTCAACTATAAAGGAATGTCTATACCCACTGTATCCACGGTTTCAGCCCCACGCTTGGCTCACAGCCAGTGCTCAATAACAATTTGGCAAATGAATGAATGAATAAAGGGTCAATAGATGAATAGACAAAAAATGAATGCTGTTATCCTTGACTCCTTTCTCTCATACCCCACACCTAGAAGCAAATCTAGGCTACCTAAGAAGTTCTTCTAGATTCCAACTACTTATTACCTCTACTGCTCTCATTCTGGCCCAAGCAACTATCATTTCTCCCTTGGATTATTGCAATAGGCTCTTAACTGTCCTCTCTGCTTCTACCCTTCATCTGTCCTCCTCCCAACACACACCAATGTTTCAGTACAAATACTGAAGGATGGGGCCAAGTCGTAAGTGAAGACTATGTTGAAGACAGAAGTTCTGCCCCTCCCAGAGCAGGAAAGCCATGGCACTTCCTTTCTTACGTTTTAACCAGTTCAGGTAAAGACTGCAGTTCTCAATTTCTGTTGAGATTGGTATGGCCATGTGACAAAATTCTGGTCAATGCACTGTGAGAAGAAGTAATAGAAGCATTTTTGACCCATGCCCTTAGAAGAAAGAAGTGAGCCTTCCTCTTCATCTCCCTTTCTGGCTGCCTAAAATGTAGAAGTAATGCTGGGAGCTGGAGCAGCCATCTTAGGCCTCGAGATGGAAGGCAAGTGTTGAGGAAGGCAGAGCAACAATAAAGAAGGCTGGTTCCCAACCTTTCGAGAGCTGCCATATCAGCGTTGGAATGCTTCTGCGTGGACTGTTATGTGAGAAACAGAATTCTATCTGTTCTAAGCCACTCTAATTTGGGGTCTCTTTTACAGCAGCTTGACTATGCATCCTAACTAATACATATTCCCCTTCCTACCACAGCTGCTTCATGGGGAGTGGGGGGAAAAAGCATGCCAGAAAAATGTATATAGAAAAATCAATATCCTTCCTAATGGGTGACTTAGGGATCTCTCGAAAACTAAGGGGGGAGAAAATAAATCCTAGTTTTAAAGCAGCCAGGAAAGAGAAAGAACTATCTCCTGCCCAGAAAAGACTCTCTGGTTCCATATGTTAGCAAGTTGGGAAAGTGTGGGAGGGTGGAGAAGGCAGCACTGCTGCTGGCTTTTAGGCCCTAAAGTGTAAAATGCCTTTGGGGAGTGAATGAGAGAATTAGCTTAAGCTCTGGATTTGGGGGCTTTAGTGGGCTTAAGACAGACTTTTAATCACCCTTCATTCCCTGTGGTCCAGTGCGTGAATTTTAATCACATTCACTTACACCTCCACCCAGGGCAGGGTCTGCTTATTTATGACCCACCATTGTGTGAAGCTGTGCTTCCCAGCCAGAGTGCCAGCTGCATGGGCCTGCATCTGGGGGCAAGAGCTGTCACCAACAAAGCAAGTTTCCTGGCAAATCTCTGCAACATGAAAAATGGAATATAGGTTTGGATTAATATCAACCTATATTTGGTTCAGATGGAAGATATGACTTTGTTGTAAATTGTTAGACTGCATCCATCTTCTAATTAGTTGTTTCCTTAAAACTTACAGGTCTGACAATTTCTTTCTGATTCTTGACCCAGCTCTTCCCTAGATTCAGACTTAATTGATAGAACCCCTGTGGGGATGTGCATTATTTCTTCTCTGAAGGTCATATTCACAAATATTAAAGGTTCACGCAGATACCACTTTTTTATAACCCTGGGCCCATAGATGGGCTCGTGAGGGGCCTGAACCCTCTGAAGTTTTTTTGCAAATATATGCATTTTAATGGGAGGAGGTCTGTAGCTTTCATGAGATTCTCAAAGGGATCTGTGACTGCCCCTCACAACCCCCAATGTTTCTTTAAAATATGCAAGAATTTCCAACAGAGCCAGTAAGTCTGATTAGGAAATCAGTAATTTAGATAGTAGTGACCCCCAAATTCTCCTGTCTCAAGTCTCTCACTACCACTAGACAGATATGGAAAAGTCATTTATCTAGGAATGTGCCTCTCCTCGCAGTGAACATTCCAAGAAGGGTATTACATTAACTCCTAACACCTAAGAAAGTCAATTTATCAAATTACTTTCTTCCTCGGGATCCCAGGTTTCTGGGTGGGGAGAAAACACTGATTAAGAAGGTGAGAGAGGGTCAGAGCACACTAAAACAAATCGAGCTACTTCCTTGGTTATCTCTGCCTCCCACAGGGTGCAAATACCTGCTGGCCACAGTCCACCAGGGTGGAAAAATGGAAAATGCAAGTGAACTGTAAGCTCCACCAGCCCAAGGATCTGCCTCTTACTCCCCAGTTCCCAACACAGTGCCTAGCACATAGCAGGTGCTCAGAAAATATTGGTTGGATGAGTAAGGGAAATTGTGTCAGCTGCCTCATTAACCACTTGGTATGGATAACATATTTCCTGGTCCAATTGAAAACGGTTCCAAATGATAAAACTGAATCAAGGAGGGGCCTACTTGGAAATAAATACCGAAGTATCTGGACATTGAGAACGTGCGTATGTATACATCCTGAAGTAAAAAAGGAATTGATAGGCCGCCCTGAGCCTAATAAACCAGAAAGGTGAGGGGTACCCATTTAAGAAACCTTTGCAATAATTCCAGACTTTTAAAAATGAGGTGGTTAAACACAGTTGTTGCTTTTTCAGTACGTTACATAAAGTTTGGAGATTGACTTGGAGAGAACGAGAATCCTCAAGGCCCTTCCACGCCAGGACTCTTTAAGCAGTATTTGCCGCATACTGAAGCCTCCTGGGGTGGCTTACATCTGTCCCCGAACACCTGTTCTTTGTGACACTCTTTCCCGGATGAACTCACATCCACCCAAGAGGGCTTCCACCTGCTCCCAGAAGTTCCCTGGACTGCCCCGCAGCACCAGTCCCCGGCATGGGCTCCCCTCTCAGGCCGGGTCCTCCGGCGTCCCATGTCCTTGAAGTTGTTTGCGCAAACCCGGCTGCCGACGCGGAGTGGGCCCCGCCCGGCCCGATGGGAGGAGGCCGAGCTGCCGGCGCTGCGCCCCCTGGAGGTCGGGCGGGACTGGCCCGGGTGCCCTTTCGGGACCGCCGGACCTCCGGACGGCGGGAATGCGACGCGGCGGCCACTTCGGGAGGGAGGGCCGGGCCTGCAGAGAAGTTGGGCTATTTTGTAACCGCACCATCCACCCAAGCCTCATTACCACCTCTTAATGAGACCCCTTTACTCCGTGACGTGCAACCGCTCCATCTCATTAAGGAAATCGCTCTTCAATGCTGATTATTTTATTTGCAGCCATAATTATATTTCTTTCGGCTAAATCACGGTTTAATCGAGCCCACATGGAGGGCAGCAGCACTAATTACGGCGGGGGATGCGGCGGCGGCAGCGGCGGCGGGCGCGGGCCGGCTGGGGCGGGGGGCGGGCAGGGGGTGCCCGGGTGGCGGGCGCGGCCGAGGGGCGCGCGGGCGGGGAGGGGCGCGGGCGGGGGCCCGGGCTCAAACACAACAACTTATTACTTCTAATTCCCCAACTGTCACCAAATCACCTGCACGAAACAAGAATCTAATTTGTTAAGCTGGCATGTCTGCAGATGGAAGATCGATCTTCTCTGTAGATTTCTCTAATTGAGTGAATATAGACGCCCGGAATTAGCCGCACTCGGGCTGCGGGGAGGGGACAAGGGACGGGGGTGGGTAGAGAGAAAACAGGACGGGGATAGGAGAAGAAAGAAGAGAGGAAGGGAAAGAAAAAAGAGAAAAAGGGGGTGAAGGGAAAGAGGGAAAAGGAAAGAGGAAAAAGGAAGAGCAAGTGCAAGAAGATAAAGACGGGAAAGGGAGAAACCCCATTTGAGAAAGGTTTCTTGCCTATGGAATCGTATCTCGCTCCCCCAGCCCACCCCCCCGAAGGAGAAAGTGGCTGGACAAGCCGAGCCCCGGGGTCAGTCAAAACCCTGGGACAACGGCTCATGAAAAGAAACAGGCTGGGACGGAGGAGCCGAGCGGGGAGCCAGGGGGGAGGGGCGAGCGCCGGCGGCTCACAGAAACGGCTTACAGAATTACATTTGTTTTTCTCGTGATTTTATTAAAAGTCACTCCTCATCTCCAGAATGCGTGAAAATATCTACTTTCCACTCAGATACACCGCATTAACTTGTTGGAGGCGAATTTGTTTGTTTGTCTATTTTATTTATTTGCTAGATAAGATTGATGCAGTCTTATTAGCGCTATATCTAGTTATAGAAAGAGATAAGGATGAGATGTTTTTCTTTTTATTCCAATTACTAGCCTTGTCACCTAACTGAATCACTGATATATGATTATTTATCCTGAGTAAATAGAAATCAGAAAAGCAAAGAACGTAACACATGCGAACAAAATCTCTATGTCACTTATTATATACCGTGTGGCTAATTGGGGCCATTAAAATTGCTGGGCAATAGGCAAAAAAGAGAAGCAAGATACGCAGTCAAGGGGTGGGTACTGATCCGTCATTGTTTTGTGTAGAGCTTTCTGCGTTGAGTGCTGCGGGTGCCAGTTACAAAGGAAAGACGGGAGAAAAAAATAAGCAAGGGACCGTCCCCTCGCCTACGAAGAGTCACGCAGGTGGACCGTCTGGTTATAGTTTGCAAACTGGAATGTGTGGGAAACTATGCTTATTGCAGGAAAAAAAAAATATGTCGAGCTTGTGTATCGCCAAAAGCTTTTGGGAGGTGCAGGAAATCAGACTTATGGGGGTACGTTTTCTGCTCCTCCCCAGCCCCTGTCACGCCCGCCATGAGGGTGAGCGGGCAGAGGACACGCACTGCTCACCCAATCGTACACACAAGGACACGTGTCAGGCACACGCAGCGCTGCTTCTTAAGCTTAAAAAAAAAGCCTGGAGTGCGGGTCTTTGGCATTTGGTCCGAGGCTGGGGAGCCTGGGTCCCGTAGGCAGAGTTTTTTGCGGCCACAGTCTCCCGCGGCGAATCAAACCCGACAGGCCTGGCTGACAGAAGCCGGGAGTCCCTACGCTCCCGGCCCAGGGAGGCCTGGAGGATGCACTCTGGGGCTGGGCCCTGGCCTGTCTGGCTAGGGGTTAAAGATGCTTCACTCTGCCCTCGAAAGCCCCCGCCCGAAGGCGACCGAGGCTGCTTTAGCAGCGGCCGGCAGGAGCATTCAGCCGAAGCCTCTTTGGCTGCGGTCTGTTTTGTTGGAAACCTCAAGAGAGTTGTCTTCTGCAGAGAGGTGTGGAAGCGCCCGTCACTCCTTCGCAGAGACTTGGCAGCCCTCTCAGATCTCCTTCCTTCCCCTTCACCAAATGAGCCTTACGTAAGGCAGTCTCGAACTCTGGTGTGGCCGCCTGTGGACCACCGACCCCTTCCCGGGACGGGGGTGGGGCGGGGAGGGCGGAGACTGCGGGAAGCGTCGGTTCTGGCGCCTGGGGCAGGATGTGCGGGAAGTGTTCACCATTGTTCCAAGCACAGTGACTGGAGGGCTTCCTTTATTTTCCTCCCGTATTTGCCCCCCAACCTTTTATTCTTTTTCGGGCTCTAAGGTAGGCCCGAGGAACACTGTCTGATTTGCCGTTGCTTTGGGGTTGGTTACTCTCTATCTGGGAAAGTAAACAGGAGTGTTCAAGTCACTTGATTTGTTTTCTGTAAGCAAATAATACCCAAAAGCATGGCTGTAATTTACCATGAATTAAAATTGATTCTTTTCATCAGGCAAGAAAATAGGAAAATGTGAGATCGTTAATTATTGAGGGAGGCGCTCCTCATTAAAGGGAACAATGTTACATTTCAGCATTTAATAGCAGGAATGTGAATAATAACGCGCCATATTTCAGCCCACTGTCTGCAAAGAAAAGAGAGCAGTTTACAAACAATCCAAGCAGCTGAAAGTTACATTTAATAAACACCCGCGGTTTCTGTAAGTGGAAAAAGCAATTAGGGCTCTGGGCACACTACCCATTGCTCCCTAAGCACCCGCTATATATATTTTATTCTGTCTGTCCCTGTCTCTACAAAGGATTCGCAGTAAACGTGGAAATACGATTAGAGAGAAAATCCGAATTACAAACCTAATCAGCACAAACACACCTTTAAGGCACTTGCTGCCAGGATCTCCCACCCCATCCCACCTCCCAATCCAGCCACATTACAGTTTTAAGTCTTGCTCTGGAACGCGACCGCAAAGCAGGAGGAAAGATGCCAATTTTGTAGTTGTTGTGCTTGTAATTTATAGAATCGGTCATCAAGCTCTCTCTCTCTCTCTCTCTCTCTTTTTTAAAAATATATAACTCCAGAAAGCGGACTTCTCTCAGAGCTACAGAGTCCCCATCCCACAGCCGCTCCGTCTGGGCGCATGGACTGGAGGGAGCCAGGGGCGGGTTCCCTGGCCTTTAAACGCTCTTTGTGGTTCGTTAAAACGAAGGGGGGAAAGAAGAAAGAAAGAAAAAAAATGATTTCCCTGTGCATCGCCCCTTCGCAGGCTCTTGTACAAAATTCAATCTCTATTTTTTATGAGAAGTAAACTGTCTAAATAAATTTTATTAGGGGCAACCAATATATTTTCTGGTAGTTCCCTTTGTTCCACTTCTACGTGTGTGTAACAATCTAAAACCTATTTATTGAGGAAAAATCACTGGATCCGTCATAGAAAATCCTTTTACTTTGCTTTGAAGTGATTTCTGAAGTCATTCTTGTCATTCTGAAGATTTGGGGGCCATTGAGCTAAAGCCTCGCCTTGTTAGGGACTTCAGTTCCCATGATCATGTGGGAAATGCCTTAAATTATCAACAGCAATGGGCCTGACCGGCACTTTCCCGTCTGCCCCAGGAACGTGGGAAGATGACGGGGAATAAAACTAGTAAATACATCTTAGGCGCTGCCCAGGTGGACTCAGACATTGGCCAAAACGAGCTGCCTGGAGGGGCCCTGGCGCGGGGGCGAACGTTTTACTTCCAGACTATTGTCGACTTCCTCGCCACGCCTGCTGGCGACCTGCTACCGGGTCCACGCTCCAGCTCCAGCCCGAGCTCTCCCCACCTCGACGCCCCCACACCGCCCCTGTCACCTCCTCCCACTCTCAGATCTCCCTTCTTTTTTTATTTCTCCCTTTCCTTTCTCCCTCCCCCCCCGCCCCCCGAGATGCTTATGCTCTGAAGTCTTGGAAGAAGTGATTTAGTTTGTTTATACTGCTATAAAAATCAAGACCAATAGAAAAGTCATAAAATGAAGCGGGCTATCAATCACGCCGCAACATTGTTATTCAGCGGTTACTAACAGAGATGGATAATCCTTTGATTTCGTCCCATTGTTATTACTCTGATGTGTCTTCACATTAACTATTACACATTTATTTATCGACCTGAAAGATACAACAAAACAGAATATACGAGCGAGAGCGTGTGGGAGGACGCGGCACGGCGCGCGGCTGCTCCGGGCCCGCTGTGGGATGGGGACACGAGCGCTTGTGTGCACACACGTGTAGATTCGCCACCGCACGCCCTTCCCCTTCTCTTCCCGGGTCGCGGCCTCTCCTCGCTCCCTCCATACTGGGTGCGGAGCCACGACAGTGGGGGCCTCGGCGGACCTGTCTGTTTGGGGGGTCAGTGGGTGGCCTGGCGGCGGCACCCTGTCTCTTTCTTAGCCACTTCTCCCCACCTCTGCTCCTGCGTTCCGGCCTGGATACTCCGCAAGCCCCACCCAGGTGGACAGAAACCCCCTGCGAGCCCCTGGACGCGCGCAGCCAGATGCGCATTCCCGAGCCAAGTCCTGAGAGCACGCCGCCCCGCCCCGGGCTGCTGTCCCGCCGCCCTCTTCCTGCTGAGCACGCTCAGCGCTCCAGCTTCTAGATTTGGGGTTTGTTTGGGGAGAAAGAAGCTCTTATTGGACATATTCTGTTTGCTCCCAGGCAAAACCTTTCTCGAAAGAGCACCGGGAGCTTGCCGAACGCCCTTGCAGCTCCCAGACACGCCGCAGCCGCTCGGGCTCCGCAGAACCGGAATCCGTGGCCCTGGCTTCCCAGCCCCACGCAGGCCGCGTTGGCAGGAGCTGCAGCGGCTGCAGAAGCCCAGCTAGGCCCGGAGCTTCTGGGGAAGTGGCCTCTGCAGCTCTAAAGGAACCGGGGTGGACGCTACCCTGTACTCACACGTGTGTGTGCACCCGCATGTGTGTGTGCACCCGCATGTGTGTGTGCACGGCAGGAGGGGAATGGACTGCAGGAGGAAAGAAGGAGGAAACAAAACTGCCCCAGAGTTCGCTTTACTGCCTCCTTTGTCTCCTTGCTCGGTCCCTGTCACACACACAGCTGAGGACACACACGCACACACACACACAATTCCTCTCGCATCTGCTCTCAAGCAGCATTTCCAATGTTTTGTGTAAGTCAATTGGACGGCGAACAAAAAAAGCCATTTGCTTGGTATTATTTAAAACAGACTTCATAGGGCCACCTTTTTGTGGAAGCTTTATTTGCACTAAATGAATAATCTTAATTGCATCACTCTTGAATTAAAAATCAATGTTAATCAAGTTGGGAGTAGTAAATATCAGTTTTCATTGTGCCTGGGTAGAGGGCATTTTTCTTGTGTTGCAAATAAAAATACAAGTCAAATAACTTTAAAAGGGCATTATGTTCTGCTACAAATACAATTGAAACGGATTGTTTAGGAGCAGATCAGAAATGGTACAGAATTTTGCACTTAATTTCCTCAGTTATCATTTACAATAAGAACCTCTGGGCTTGACAGCCAAGTCTAAACAGTAGTAAATTAGTACAAATTTATACTGATTTTACTCTAATAATCGTAATAAAAGCTTATAGATTTGGCACTAATTACATAAATGCCTAATGATCTTGAAAATTACTCTGGTTAGAAATATATTACTAATCTAAACTTTGTTGTTGGCTGGCTCTGAAAAATCAGAACATTAGAAATGGTTCGCTTCACTTGTGCAAAGCACTTTAAATTGTTCAAGTAGTTTAACATATTCAAGAGGAAAATAAAGAGCATTTAACTTTATTTACAGCCTTAAGTGAAGTTGGGAGCCAGCTGAACTTAGAAACTTTGACCGAAAGAGTGGGTTGGGGGCCGGGATGCGAGCGTGGGCCGGGCGGAGGAGTGGGAGCCGGGAGGCAGCCCGGCTGGAAGGGTGCGGAGCGCACGAACCCGCACAGCGCGCCGGCCATCGAAGCAGACAGCGGATGCTGGCGACGACAGGGGAGCCGAATCCTCTTTGCGCTCTAGGCCCGCTGCGGGGTTAGGGCTCGGTAGGCCCAGGGCACAGCCAGGATGCCTGGTGCAGGCCTGCTGAGCGGCGGCGAAGTCTAGGCACGATCTGGAGGCCAAGGCGTGCCCTCTTCGTGCCCTGGGCTGGTAGGCTATCACCAGCGGCAGGCTAGTGTCGCTCAAAGCGGGCGGGCGGGGGCGACTCTCGGGTCACACAGGGGTCATGCCCTGCTCTGGCCCCTGCCCTGCGCCTGCCCCGGGAAGACCCTAGCTCGGAGAAACAGAGCTGTGCTTTTGAAGAGAGGAAGGCAGGACAAGGGGAAGGAAAGTTTTGCCTGGAGAAAATCGCAGGGAAGAACAAACGGAGGCCAGGCCCGGAAGCTCAGGGCGAGGCCCAGGCAGCCGCCGCGGTTTTAGCTGCTGCTTCTGGTCGCTGGAGCTGCCAGGGCTGCCGCCGCCGCCTCCTCCGGGCGGGCGCGGGCGGGCGGGCGGAGTGGGGGACTCTTCGGGCGCTGACATTTGCAGGCTGCCCTCCTGATTGGTCCCCTCGCAGAGCTGCTCACGGGTTCATTCAACTGTTAAGCACCTCCCCGTCTCTCTAAAGGACATTATAATGCAAGAAGCCCCCTTTTTAACCACAAACCGAATTTTCTTTCATTTAGGTGATCTATATATATCTATATCGTATAGCTTATAGCTTATATCTATTTTAAATAACCCAAAGCCGCTAAAATTTGGGGGGGAACGGCTTTCGCCCTGGAGCGGTGCGCGATGCTGTCTCACGCCGACCTCCTGGACGCCAGGCTAGGTGAGTGCGCGCCTCTCGCCCGGGCAGCCAGGAGAAGCCAGGGCAGGAAATTGTCAATTTGTTCCTTATTTTACCTTAATGCGCCCTAAATGGACTAATTTCTTTAAAAGTAATTGTGCTGCATTAAAGTTTAATTTGATTTAACATCGTCTTTAAAAAAAAAAATCTATGGAATATGTAGATCCAAAAAAGGAGTTGGGGGATGTTGTTACTTTTTGTTTTTCTTATTTTTTCTCTTTTTCCCTCCCCCTTTTTTTTTCCAAAGGCGGTCTGCCCCGTGATCACTTGTTTGGAAGTGTTTCTCTCTCGTTCGCTTTCCCTCCCGTTTGCTTTGATTTGGGATTTCTTTCTTCCCTCTCTTCCTCTCTCCTCACCGCCACTTTCCCTTCTCATCTAAGCGTGGTTGACTTTCTAAAACCCTGGCATGAAGGAGAAGCGACTGCCATCGAGGTGGATTTGCTTAAGTGTGCTGGTTGAGGAGAAGAAAAGCTAGATTCACCCTCACAGGCATCCCCACCTTCTCCAAGGGACTTGGCGTTCCAATGGCTGAAAGCAACGCGTCTTTTATTTCTCCGGAAAGAAAAGTTGAATTATTTAAAGTTTGATTCACTGTTATGTCTATAGAGTTCACTCTAGTTTTCTTAATGTCATCTGGGTTGCTGGGTTCTGGGTTTCCGGTTTGGGAATCTTTGATGATGGATGTGACCCCATTTTCCAAACACTTTCTCTGATTTGAGGGGGAGGCGGAGCTGATTTGGGTTGATTTCGGGGGCTGGAAGGCTTGGAGACATATCCATCTTCCGAAAGTGAGAAGGAATCTGCTGAGGGCCAGAGGTAGAGTTCATCAGTCTGCCTAAGCGCAGGTGGGGCAGCAACTGAGAATCGTCTAATTTTGTTCCTTTATTTCCCCTCGGGTCCAAGGATTTGCTTTTGATTTCCTGGGGCGCTGGGGGTACGGTTTATGAAAGGGACTCGGAGGCATGTTTTATTGCCGGGACTGGGAGTATTTTATTGTGGGAGAGATGAAAGCATGTGCTGTTTACTACTGGAGCCTGCTGCGAAGAGAAGGGGAAAGGCCGGGAGATGTTATTTCAGCTTGGCTGTCCAAGTCTTGGGGAACCCAGCTGAGTACTCTGGGAGTTTCGTCCGTAGGGCAAGCGTGGGCGCGGCGCAGGGAGCCGAGGATCGGGCTGAAGGAGGACCGTTCGGGGAAGACAGTGCCTCCTGGCATCTCCAGGAAAGTAGTGACCACGATCCCCTTGCTTCCTCAGGTATGAAAGATGCCGCCGAGCTTCTGGGCCACCGGGAGGCGGTGAAGTGTAGGCTGGGCGTGGGGGGCTCCGACCCCGGGGGCCATCCGGGGGACCTGGCGCCCAACTCTGACCCAGTCGAGGGAGCCACTCTGCTGCCTGGGGAGGACATCACCACAGTGGGCTCTGCCCCGGCCTCGCTGGCGGTGAGCGCCAAAGACCCGGACAAGCAGCCCGGGCCCCAGGGCGGCCCGAACCCCAGCCAAGCCGGCCAGCAGCAGGGCCAACAGAAGCAGAAGCGCCACCGGACGCGCTTCACCCCCGCACAGCTCAACGAGTTAGAGAGGAGCTTTGCCAAGACTCACTACCCCGACATCTTCATGCGAGAAGAGCTGGCACTGCGTATCGGCCTGACCGAGTCCCGAGTTCAGGTACGTGGAGCTTGGGCGCTGGGACAGAAGGCAAGGAGGGGACAGGAGGATTTGGGCAAAGAGAACGGGGTCTTTCCTTCCCTTTCCAGGATCCTGGGCCGCACTCTGGTTGTCTATGTGTTCCTGGGTTGAGTTAGCTCCTTCTCTGCCCAGAAACTTGTCCCAATCGTCATCCTCCAATGGACACGCAGAGCCCCCATCTCCTGCCAATAAAGCCACATTCCCGCAGGAACTTCTCAAAAGCGAAACCCGGCATTGTTGGGCTGCCAGGTTCGCCTCCCTCCTACAGAGAAGGCAACCTATGCGTCTCGCAAGCGGCTAAGCCGAGCGCTCACCTCAACCCTAGCTCGCATTGTTGACAAATATTTCATTATCTCCTAATGAGTTTGTGTTACGTTTCTGGATAAATAGGAAAATGCAACAATTAAACAGAAAACATGAAAAAAGAAGAAATGCGTCGTAATGGGCGCCTTTTAAAAAAGAGCCACACCCGGTTTCACAGTGTGGCATTAAGTATTCTCTTGAATATCACCGTGCCGCTGCTCTTAGGCAAAATCCGCCTAGCTTTGATGTGTGCAAGGGATTTGAACTTTGGTGGTCTAACAATGCGCAGATCTCCCACAACCTGTGAGCCCTGTTTTGTTTTGCTTAAATTCCCCTAAGGAAACTGGTGGTGGGTTTGGTTGGGGGTGGGGAATAAAGTCTTTCTGTTATAGATATCCGATCCGAAGAAGGGACATTAGGGCTGGCAAGGTTGACAAGTAGTAGACGAAATCATTGCTGACCCTTACTCTCCTCCAACTACACTCCAAGCTGTAAATTATATATAACCCAGAAAATCACATTTATAACTTTTTTCTGAAAATTGCGGTATAAAACTATACGCCTTATAAATCCCAGATTTTTTTCCCCGCTTTTTAAAAGGATGAAAACAACATATCAAATATTTTATGGACTGGTGCCTGGAGGTGAAATTCCAAGACACGCAGTTAGTCTTGAGCTATCCAGGGTGCTGAAAAATCTTCCTTTGCTATGTTGGACGTTGGTATTTTCTGTCCGGTATCCTGGGTGTCTACTTGATTAATCCGTTAAACCAGATCTACCTGTTTTTAGAAATTAACTCTAAAGATCTCAGTTACTTTACATTTCATATAAGAAGTAAGCGACGAGGGTGTCCATAATCACAGTGTTGAATATTTCTGTCTCCATTTAGCATTTTAGAGATAGTCTGGAATAGTAGCACACGCTTCTTTTCTAATAATTGGTAAATGAATGTCATTGGGGACTTAAAACAGTCAAGTTAATAAAGTAATATTCAGGGAATAACATAATGATTACTATTTTTTTCAATATAAGTCTGGGTGGTTTTGTTAGCGAAATCCGAAAGGCTGGAACCATAGGCCTATTAAATTACACACCAAAAGAGTGCTAATTGCATTGTGCAGATATATATTACTAATGCCCTTCAAAATTTTTACCTTTTACCTTTTTAAAAACTGAAATTGAGTTCAAACCTTTATAAAAATATACAGTTTTAATACTTCCATCAATGCTACTGATAATATTTGCTCGCATGTTCAATTTTGTATATTCAAAAAAATTCATAAATTTGCCTTTTGTTCCTTAAGAGAAATACTACCTATTAACTTTTGCTTTAAAGAGTAAAATGCTGTGTCTTAACCTAGACATACTGGCAATTAGTTTAAATTAAAATAGAACTTAGAATCACAAATAAAATATAATTGGACAACTGACTTTATGAAAAAAGAAAACGAGGTCTATAAAACTTTATTAGGTCTTCCAAAGGTTAATGACAGTGATTCTTTTAATAGAAAAAGTTGTAAATGAAATAAAATACAAACTATGTAATAGAAATAGTTATTTTCAAAAAGTACACAAAAGAATATGCAAGAAGAAAGAGACAAAGTACTTTAATTGCTCTAGCATAATGTTCAACCAAAGATAATAGCTTGAGGCTGCTGATAGAAACAATTTAATAGAATGGCAATTTCAATATTTTTAAAAATAATGTTCCATAGTTTAAAAAGTAATCAGATCAACATAACCTTCTTAATTAACATTTCAAAATGATTAACATTATGTAATGTAATGTAAAAATAATTTATGGAAAATGTATTTACTTCACAATTCACTGTACCATTGCTCCTTGACCAAATTCAAATTAAATAGTAATTGGTTTATGTTCTTATATGATGAGTACTTCATAGTTTTCTTTATAGTTAACAGATTGCCACACATTCTTTTCAGTATGTGGGCCACTGCGCTGATTAAAAATTACCTAAACATTTAATTTACTGCAGTTGTGTGTTTTTAAAGATGCTTTTTGATTCTAAATTATTCAATATACTTATTTTTAATCCATCTCTAGTATATATCAGTTTTAAATATTTATTAAAACACCTCTACTCACAAGGAGGCCAATTCCATGTCTGATATCGCTCCACTTTTCTGGCTAGTGTAATAAAACCATTCCTTTTATAGCATGCCATTATTAGAAACCAATTTCAGAATTATTTATAACCTGGAATGGCTTATTAAGCAGCAATGCGAGAATCATGCAAATTACGCGATCAAATGCAATATAATAAGCATAATCATTAGTCTCTAGCATGGATTAATTAACTTTCAATATTTTATTTACATAAAAACCAAATCAGTGAAATAACTTCTGCACAGTCAGGCTTGCCTTTCAATATTTTATACGAACAAAAATAATGTGCTGTAATTCCATTGACCGTGTCCCCCAGAATGGCCCTGTCACCTGCCACATCTTAATAGGGGGACAAGCTGAGAGTATTTTCTAGTTTTCTAATGGAATGAGAAATTGCATTTTCTTCCTCTCCCAGCACTATTAAAGTGTAATGAATTCGGCCCAGAGTTCACGGCTGGCTGATCGAAATGAACCTGAGATCTAGGCTTTAATACAGCTCCCCAGATTTCCTCCCAAATCTTCACATTAATCATTTGCTGGATTCCAATGAGATCTTCATAAAGCGTTTGCTTCGAGGGGAGAAAAGTAATATTCTCTTTTTCTCCCCCTCTTTCTCTATTTCTGAGCCATTTATAGCTGGGGAATTAAACGGGCTATATATTTTAAAATACATTTACAGTACGTCTATATTACTGTAACAGCAGATATCACAAAAGTGGATTTTTAGATTCCAACCTCCATTAGATTCTCACTGTTGTATTAAGCATTTTCTGAGAAGAGCTGCATTTCAAACTGAGTACAAAGTTGGCTCATGGCTGCGGTTAATATATTTTCTGGAGTTGTCATCTGTGCATTCTGAAAATCTCCCTTAGGTTTTGCCTGCATTTTAATCTGTCATGCTCTAGTTTTCAAGTGGAAACATTCACATTTTAAAAACATATGCATCATAGCTTGGAACGGAGGTGCTCATACCCCATGCAGATTTTTTTCCCAACCCCAGTAAGCCATGAAACATAAAAAAATTTGTAGCCATCATTTGACTACTAACCCTCAAACATAATTGAGCACAATTTTTCGATTATTCTTATAATATTTAGTTCTTTAACAGCTGTTCTTTTCCACCTGTGCCCGAGCAGATCCTAGATTCAGACACCTTTCTGGAAGTCGTGTTTTCCATTGAAACTCATCTGGGCAATAACCCTCCTCCCCTTCTTTCTTCTGTTTCTTTCCCTAGTCCTCCCCCCGCAACTGTCCTCCTCCCCCCGCAACTGTCCTCCTCCCCCCACAAACAACCAAACATCTCGGGATTCACTGGCACTTGCAGAGTGTTAGGAACTGGTCTTGACATTGTAAAATATCTTTCAAAAATATATTTGGGTGCAGCATGTGAGGTAAGGGAACATTTGAACACAGATACTGTCTCTGTCTAGGGCTCATTCTGTCCACTGCCTCACCCCCATTCAGTGTTGGGTGGGTGCTGCAAAGCGACTGTGGGTCACAGGTCTCCTCGCTGTGCCTTCCTTCTTTCCTGAGGGTTGCTCTCCGCCGAAGGCCGCTAACAGCTCAATCCAGCTCCATTGATCCCATCCACCATCCAGGGGCCTGCTCCTTCATTAATCCGCTGAGCCACCAGCTCAGGGCCTGCAGCGGGGAAGGGACATGGCGTATTTACCTATCGCCCACACCAGGGTAGGCAGCAATGTGGGAAATGGGGTAGAAACGAGCAAAAGATAAAGTGGTTGGCAAAGGCGCAGGTATCCTGGAAAGGCCAGGCCCTAAGAATTCTAGATTGTAATGTCGTTGGTAAGCGGAGAGTGTGTCTTCACTTGCACGGATGTGAACACACTGATGTGCATGGCTAGCTTCCCAAAATGAGGGCAGGTATGTCCATACGCCTGATAATGTAGCTTGCAGAGTAAACACTAAATAGATTGGATTAACAGATGAATAACCTTTTTGGCCACGACTATGGTGGTCAAATTTCGTTGGCCAAATTCTAAGAAACTCAATCAGTACCTGAGATGTGTCCCACACCATTTATATTTAGGCACAGTAAAACTCCAGCTAACTAGATTTTAAACTGCAAGTCTGCCAAGCAGGTGTGCTGGCAATTTTTTTCTTTTCTTTTCTTTTTTTTAAAGGTCAAATCCAAATAGGAGATGAGAGGTTATTGGTGAGGCAGCTTTCTTGATGTCTTTCAGGCAGAACTCTTCCCCTGGGATAGTAAAATTGACATCCCTAAGCAAATTTGTCTGGTAAGGTCTGAAATTTCTGGGAAACTATTAAGAACGAAAGACTACGAGGCTTATTTTTCATTTGGAGTATATTTTATCAAACATCTCCTTAAACATCCATGTGGGTTTGTCTACACAATTAAATTTGATTTGTAACTAGTGCGAGTTTTAAACTTGACTTACTTTCATTTGTACAGATCAGAAAATTTGCTTTTATTTTATAGATGAAACAAAAGAGACTTTAGGGAATCGGAGCCCTTGTTGCTTGGCATCCTCAGTAAGTTCCTGAAAAGAGTAGACGTGAAGGCCCTGGGGCTCAGGGCTACGATTCCAGCACAGCCGCACAGCCCAAAGGTGCCCTTAGAGTGGTTTGGGAACGAGGCAGGGAGACTTGTGGCAGTAGCACCACACGATATAGGAGGAATCAAGAAGACTGAAACAACATTGTAGCTCCGTGGTGCTCACTTTCCCACACGGATCGCTATATTAACCTCTTCGCTCTGTCAGCCTCGGTGTTAGGGGTTTTCCTTTGTCTTTCGATTTTGAAACTGGCTATGTCATTCACGGCGGCCCTTCATCAATTTCCAAATTTCCAGCGTTTCTGAAAATTCTATACCCCATCAGTGTTATAAGACACGCTATTAAGTCACATGGGTACACATGTTTATCTTCATTTGTACATCTGTGGGTCGAGATCTTGACACATGCCTGCCTGCAGACCTGTGCCTCTGTGCAGTGCACGGAATGTGCCAGCGTGCAGGGGTGTGATGAACACTGCCCACGCTGGTATGTTTGCACTGTGCAGAAGCGCTCCGGGGCACGATCACTCGAGCGCAGGGGTCCTCACTTGTGGGTGTAAGGGGCGCCAGTTGCCAGGAGCTGGTGGACAACCAGGGTCTCTGGCTGGGTGTAGGGGCGTGTCGGGCAGAGGGCACTTGTTCCACCTGGGGCGGGGTGGCTGTAACTGGTGCGGGTTTCTGTGGTTCAAGCCCCTACCCCTCCTGGCCACCGGGCTCGCTAATAGCGCCCTGTCTGTCTCCTGCCCCGTCCGCTCCAGGTATGGTTCCAGAACCGGCGCGCCAAGTGGAAGAAGCGCAAGAAGACGACCAACGTGTTCCGCGCGCCTGGCACGCTGCTGCCCACGCCAGGCCTGCCTCAGTTCCCGTCAGCCGCCGCCGCCGCCGCCGCCGCCATGGGCGACAGCCTGTGCTCTTTCCACGCCAACGACACCCGCTGGGCGGCGGCCGCCATGCCGGGCGTGTCACAGCTGCCGCTGCCGCCGGCGCTGGGCAGGCAGCAAGCCATGGCGCAGTCTCTGTCCCAGTGCAGCCTGGCGGCCGGGCCGCCGCCCAACTCTATGGGCCTGTCCAACAGCCTGGCGGGTTCCAACGGCGCCGGGCTGCAGTCGCACCTCTACCAGCCCGCCTTCCCCGGCATGGTGCCCGCTTCCCTCCCTGGCCCCAGCAACGTCTCCGGCTCGCCCCAGCTCTGCAGCTCCCCGGACAGCAGCGACGTGTGGCGGGGCACGAGCATCGCCTCTCTCCGCCGCAAGGCGCTAGAGCACACAGTCTCCATGAGCTTCACTTAATGCAGCCGCGCCCCGGCCCGCTCCGCCCCCGGCACCGCCCCCAGGCCGCCCCGAGGCCCTGCCGGCGCGCGCCGGGACCCCAGCGCCCTGCCCCGACCCGGCCCCGGCCCGCCCCGTCTCGGTTCGCCCTCGCTTCTCTCCGGCACTCATTCGGGCTCACCCCGAGTACCAGCCCGCGAGGCCTCCCCCCCGCCACCCGCAAACCCCTCTTCCCTTCCCGTCCAGCTCCTCCCGCGGCCCGGTCCCCAGCGCCTCTGCCCAGCCTTCCCGCTCCCCCGGCCTCGCGGCTCGCACGCGTAGTGCTCGCGCCCTCCTCCCGGCCACCCACACTTCGACACGACACCTACGATCCCCCTTCGCCCGCCGCCTCCTCTCCAGTCCCTTCCTTCCCCACACCTCACGCCCCTCCTCCCGCGGCCGGCAAAAAGCATCCTTCCCGCCATTTTACTTACCAGGGAGTCGACTCAGGATCTGAAATCAGACACCAATGGACTGGTTTGTGGGCAGAAACACACACACTCGCGCTCGCGCTCGCTCTGACACTACACACCCGCGCGCACGCACGCACACAGTGCACCCAGGTCACACACGGACGTGTTCAAGGGACAGCACAATGTTAGGGATTTTCGTCTTAAAGGAGGACAAGCATCTACTAGCAACCACCTCTTCTGAGGGCCCAACTGATGTAATTTGATTTATCCTCGTATTCATTATCCGAACTCTTCTTTCTTTCCTCTCCCGTTACCCCACCCTTGGCCCGTCCACCCTGTTACATCCATGCAGCCCTCTATTGGCTTGCATAAGGACGCGGTTACTTTACCTTCTTTTTATTTTCTTAAGCACAACTGTGTGAGGGTATAGAAGGAAAAGCTTCTCAGGAGGAACATGCCAGTGGGTTGGGTGGCTGGAGTAGACTAAAGCAGTCAAGTAATGAAGAAGAGGTGATCTTACCCATTTTGATAAGTCTTTATAAGGAAGAATAAAATAAACATGTAAGCAAAATTTCCTTTTGTAAAAGCAAAAGCCACATCTCTTTTCTAGATCCTTCAGGACTGGGGTTTGTTTGCTTCCATTTCCGTTTCTCTCTTCTCGCTGCTCTGTGCCCTTGGTTGTTTTGTGGCCGTCCTGTCGTCCCTCGTGCCCCTCGGCCACCTGCCGGCCGCCGATGGCTGCACTCGGACATCTACAACCCTGCAACTTTGTACAGAGAAACACAATCTGCTCTTTCTGCATGTGCTGGTCAAATCCAAACCCAGAGAACAGAAGTGCTTTCTAAGAATGAACAAACGTGAAATAGGATGTTTTGTGTAGATAAAGCATTCTTGTTACATACTGGTCAATTTGTGATATGTTTTAACTTATTGTCTGTGCTTATTTATGGAATTTGGTTTTCTTAATAAATGTTTGAGCTAATATAAAGCATATTATTTCACTTTTCCGGACAAGTTTATATCAAGTTAAATGTAAATGAATAAAATAAAATCATTTTCAGTATGTGATATGGAGAACGATGGGTTTTGCTGTGACTTGGAATGGCGGGAAGGGGCTCGTGGGGGGAGGGGAAGAGGGCTAGTCTAGGGGATTCTCATATTCGCGCTCAGTTCGCGCGTTTGGGACGTGCAGCCCCTCGCCCTTCAGTGGGCTTGGGTTCAGTCTCAGGGTTGCGCGGCCAGGTCTCCGCAGCAAGGCGGCGTGCTGGAGCAAAGCCTCGGGCCAGTGAGGCCCGGCCTCGAGTCGCCCGGGCCGCAGGCCTCAAGTGCGGAGGCCGGGCCGCGAGCGCCCCACGCGAGCTCGGAGCCTCGCGAGACTTCCGGGCCAGCCCAGACTTCAGAGCCGGAGACCGGGCTCCGGGCGCTGCTGCCGGCGCGGAACGCAGGGCCCGAGAGTCGATAAGCTTCTCGGGTGAACGGTTTCCCTCGTACAATGGAACCAAGGGCTCCCCTCCCGGGCTGCAGGCGCCTGATGCACCCTCCGGAGCTCGGTCCCCCCCGGGCCGCCCAGAGCGCGTCTGGCCCAGGTACGCGGCAGACGCGAGGGGTCGCGGCTCTCGCCTCCCCCAGGGCCTAGGCTTCGTCACGGCCTGCCCAAAGAGGTGACCGCGCCCCGGGACTTCCCCAGAGGGCGCAAACGGCGCGTCCGAAGAGGCGTGTCCAGGACAGACGGGCTAAGGGCCGGCGCCTGTCAGGGCGTCCCCCGCCGGGCAGCTCTGGTCCGTTTCCGTGCGAGCGAACCTCGAATTTAGCCACGTGCTCAGGAGACTTCCCCAGAGTAGCAGTAAAAATTGCTGTTTCTTCGGTAGTCTGAGGGAGAAGGTTGCCGGGGTGTTTTTAACTTGGAGGCAATTCGATATCAACAGACTTCCTTTAGAAGACTAACCAAAATCAATCTTTGGCGGTTGAAATTTAATGGTCATTATAGGCGTTGAGAAGGCACCCCTTTTCCCATGGGAAGATTTCTCATTTGATTGCCACAGAGTGTAAACCCTTAAAAACACCCTTGTGCTAGAGTAGTACAGTTTCGTGCGACTGGGCTACTTGTGAATTTTAGGAACTGTTATAATTGTTACCCAACTAAAAGATCACAGTGGAATCTCCTCAAAGGTGAGAACAAAAAGGCATGACTTTTTATGATCTGATTTGATCAGATCATAAACATATGATTTTATGTTTATGTTACCTTAGGAATTTTAATTAAAGGTAAATTTGTGGGTGGGTTCACAGAATATTTCAGTTTTACATTTTCTAAAGAGTATTTTAGAGATAACATTTAAATATTAAAATAAGAAAAAATGTTAATTTGGGATTTCATATAAAAATGGGATATTTCTGTATTTTAGAACTCATCATTTAATAGCACAACCACAAATTTCTTAAATATTGGTAGGTGAAAAATACTTTTCCGTGTCCTCAGATTTCATCATATTCTCCCTTGTCTTATGTTAGCGCTCTTTTTTTTTTTAAATTGAAATCGTGGATACTGTAATCTCAAGTCACATTTAAGAGATCAGTACAAATCACAGATTGCTTCACCAGTGAGCATGGAAGGTTGTTTACAAGGATGCTAATTTTACAGCTTTTTTATGCTGCCATAAAGCATAACTTTATGATGTAGGAATGCAATAAAGGATGCTAAATGGAATCTTTAAAAATTGTATTTCTCAAAGGCAAGGGAAATGGGATCTTTCATTTGAAAAAAAATGGGCCAACTCAGAACACTGATGAGAAGTTGCAAATCAACTAAAGTGATAGATGCTTTCAAAGATACTTATATTTCATAATATAGTGGTTATTTATCAATATTATAATGAAAGTGTATAGAGTTTTTCACTTGATCTGACTCTGGAATAATATTTGTTTCTATGGCAATAGATTTTTGTATTAAGAATCCTAAACATTTTAAAGTCATATATACCATTATGATAAAGGAAGACAACCTGGCCTAAATTGTTAAGGTTGGTGGTTTAGCAAAGATAAAAAGCAGAGAATGAGAATCTCAATAATAAGCCTGAAAGATTTCTGCTTTTTGAGGGAGAGAATAATATCTAACAACAGAATAATGCCTCATACTATTTTTACTCATCATTAACAGTAATCCTGACTCAAAACTATAATAATAACTAATTAAATTTAATAAGACAATAAAGACAATAATGATGAATAATATCAGAACACAAGGTAGGTAAGTACAACATGCTAGATGTCCTGCCTTTAATGAATTGTACTTTTTGCTGAGTAGTCTTTTTGTCATCAAATAGTATCACTACATGCTAGCTAGAAAAAGTCCATTATGATGTAACTATATGATTGATTTATTCTAATACACATATTCACCCTTGTATCTTTATTTTCTCCTCAGTATTGGTACTAAATGTCATATGTGGCATACAACTGATGGAAGTAAGGATGTTGCACTTAGATTACCTTTTCTTGATGATGAAAGAAATATGATATAGGAATGCAGCCTGCTAAAGATAATGTTAGATACTGAACATGAAATAGGATGCGGAGCAATATGGACAAATCAGGGTAGATGTGAATATAGATACACAGAGGAAATGCTAACTTTGGGGCAATTTATGTTTGATGTCCTCAATGACTACTTTCCCTGAAAAAGAAAATGTATTTTTAATTTGTACCATGGACTTTACATTTTAATTTTTAGGGTAAGAAAAACAGCCCACAAAGATGTATATTCCAGTAATGTCAGTAGTTAACCTGCCAGTTCAAAGAATGTAACCTTCGTTTTCTCCTTTTCATGACATAAACGTAATCTCATCTGAGGGCATTTATGTGGAGAAATAACAGCATGGCATGGTGAAACTACTGGCTCATTAATCCTGGCATGTACTTCCTATAGGGTTCCTTGATTAGTTAGATTCATTCGTTGGGCATTTCAGATTTTTGATTTGTCACCATTGGCTAGGTTCACTGAGTTCAGGCTAAATTGAGGCAGAAGCAATGTTTATTAGTAATTTTGTAGTATAGGCTACCCTAATAATTCAGCCCAAATATCTCATCTGAAAAATATCCATTCACCCTCACTTCTAATGTGGGTTGCAGCTGTGTTCATAGAGAATTGAAAGAACACAAGTGATTGGGCATGTATTTTCTAAATTATTAATATGATGGCTAATAGCTGTAAACCCATCTTCGTATCCAATGCAGAAATTATGATTCATTTTAAAAATGAAAGCAGCAACAAAGGGGAGAACCCCCTGCCTGGCTCTCTGCTAACTCTCATCAGTGCAGAGCTTTCAGCACAGGAACCATGGCCTATTTAGCATGTGGCCATTACAGAGAGAAACAGAACAATGCCTTTGGCTTTTTCTCCTGCATGCTCTATCAAAACAAGGCATGGATTTATGAGTTACTAGAAAATGCTATTAAGGAATTTCAGGTATGAACTACACGAAAGGCCCTCTTTGGATTTTGATGATGTTGTAATTGGTCTTTAAGCAGGCATAATTAGTTGTTTGTGCTGTTAAGCTGCATCTTCCATCCACATGACCAAATATCTCTTGTATCCAAGTTTCCATCTTTAAAGACATATTGGATTTGAGATACACTTGTTGCACTTGCTCATACTGCCACAATCCCTCTCAGTTCTGTGTTTAAGTAATTGGCAAATACCAGGAAATATATAATTGACCCACATGACATATAGAATATATATTCTTTATATCTTTCATTGAAATGTCACAGGGCTTTATATGCTTTTGCTCACAGTCCTTACTGAATCTATTTAAGACAAACTCAAACAAGGTCAGATTAAGAACTGTAGAAGCCCTTAACACTGAAAAGATGATACGATTCTTAATGAAATTAAAAATAAAAACAATACTAAAATTTAAAACACAAAGCATAAGTATACTGAAATTAAAATAAGTTCCTTCTAGATTTTCTAATTGCGAATTTCTGAATGAGTTTAGTGAAGCCAAATTAGTCTCTTTTTTCTGCCCCTGCCTTATTAATTATCACATGCTTAGTCTGCCTGATAGGTAATCCAACACTGATTTCAGGAATAACATTTTCAGAGGGTATTTCATTACTTTCCCTCCAGTACTTTACATTTGAACTCCATTTTTCAGTTTACAGAGCACATTATCTCATTTAAATCATGCACCTTTATGAAGTAGATATTATAATTTCTGTTTTATAGGTGAAGAAATTGAGACTCATAGAGGCTAAGTAACTTGCCAAAGGTCACATACCTCTTTTAAGTCAGGTCTTTAGGTCATTCATACCATTGTGTATGTGACATGTAGACATTGCTCTTATTCTTAAAATATTTTCAGAGAAGAAAACTAAATAAACTCCCTTACTTAGAAGTTTGTAATTTAAACAAGTGATGCTTTGAAGGGACATGATAGCTGTATTAAAATAAAACATGGTTTGAAGAGTCTAGAAACACTCCTGAATCTCACCTTCTCTCTAGAGGTTAATTCAAGATAGTTCAAATGTGCCACTGAGAAGGCTCATTATCACGTGAGATGTCTTTATCAATGAAGTCTCCTTGTGACATGAGCTCTGGGCTGAGGTGGCAAGAAACTTGTGAGATGGCTTTGGGAGTACTTTGAGGAGTGTGGCATTATAGATGGAGAGGGGAAGGTTTGGTTCTGTCCACAAGGGAAAGGATCTTTGAGTCCCTTGGTGTTTCAGATATGTTACTTGTCCCTGCAAGATTTTATAGGGGGATCTTTTGATGTAGCTTTTGTATAATATTAGTCACAACTCAGAATAAGCTGTTTCTCCTTTTTCTGTCCTCCACATATTAAATTCATTGTCAATCATAGATCATAAAATATTAGCATTTGAAGGGATCTTTGAATTCATCTAGTTCAAATTCCCTGACCATGGTTGTCCTTTTTTCATTTCTCACCAAGTGGACTTGCAGACTCCGGTTAAATACAGGTTAGCTCTCTGTTATTGGCCTAACTGCCAGAAAGTTCTTCCTTTTATTGAGCTCAGTTTGACTCCCAGTTCTTCCTTCTCTCAGGTCTCTCAATACTAAAATGATTTTTCTTTTTAGTTTCTTTTTATTAATATCAGTCAGTATAACACTAGTCTGTTCTGTGACATCGGATAAACCTTATATCTCTGGCTTAACACAACCAAGGTTTATTTCTTGCTCACACAAACTCCACTGTGAGTGAAGTGACTCTGCAGGACAGCTCCCCTTCAAGAGGTAGCTTAGTGATCCAAGCTGAATTTCATTTTGTGGCTTAACTACCTCATTACAGGGTTTCCATGGTCTTTGTGGTAGGAACAGAGAGCTGGAAGGTTGCGAACTGGCTGTTAATGCTTTGTGGCCCAGAAACTTCTGCTCATAGTCCAGTAAGTAAGAACTAATGACATGGCTTCTTCTAACTGCAAAAGGGCAGGCAAATGTCAGGGAGCACATATTCTGTGAGTAGACTATGTCTCTGCTACAATTTTATTTTCTCTGTTATGAACACCCTTAGTTCCCTCACTTAACATTTTTGTAATACTTACAGTCAACAACTATTTCTTGGTCAGGCACCAGAGAAATATATGGCATCCAAGTTCTCAAAGAGCTTACCATGTAACTGGGGAGGTAACACAAGTATATTTTAAAAAGAAAACCATACAAGGCAGTTTTTAATGGATTCATTGATCAAGTGATAGGTACTCTGATCCATATTATAAATGCAGTGGGAACCCAAAGAAGCAGGAGATCATTGGCGATAGAATTTCTGGGCAAAGCTTCCTGGAGGAACTGGGCCTTATAGGATATCAAAGTCACCCTTTAAGATTTTTTTCTCCACTTTGTTGGAGTTCTTTTGACCTTTCCTTGTGAGTCTTATTTTCAGATCTATAAAGTATGTTTTGTGTGTTTGTATACATTATTACTAAATTCTCCACTAGCCTCTTAAATGTGGAGGCATTAACCAGATTCAGATTCAGGTCTCTTGTGACCAGGGCAAGGCATGGTGGGCCATTTGCCAGACTCACTTTAATTGTCATTCATAATCTGATATAGTGTTATAGTATCACTGATATTCCCCAAGTGGATAAGTGGTAGCAATGGACATAGTAGGTGCTCAATAGAAGTTTGTTAAGTTGAATTTAGGTCAGATATGTTGGTGTTAAAGCACCCAGCTTATTGCAGTTACTTCTGATCTGTTATATCTAGACAAGGTATTTGCCAATTAAAAATATATATTGAGGGGCTTATGTATTATTAAGATGAAAAATAAGAGCTGGCCAGTTAGCTCAGATGGTTAGAGCATGGTATCAACAGGGTCAAGGGTTTGGATCCCCATACCCACCAGCCACCAAAAAAAAAAAAAAGAGATGAAAAAATAAATCACTCCTGACCTCAAGCAAAATAATGTTTGCATTCCCACAAAAAGAGACCATCTTTGTCCTATGGTGAGCACAGTGCTCAGAGTAAACTAGTCACCCATGGGAGGCTAATTACCTTTTCCAAAGAACGGGTGTACCATGTAGTGTCTTCAAAAAGGTAATTTAGTAAACGATGCCCTGGTATTTTGGAAGAGTTAATATGCCACTCTTAGAAACTCCAGTGACTGGATTATTTCCCACAATAGAGGGAGGAACACACACTTGCCAGGAAACCAGCTATCTTATATTTCCCTGTTGGAAGACTTAAGAGCTTCATTTTCATTTTAAGCCTAGTGGCTTCTCTGAGAACTGGTTGTATACCATGGGACATATCAGATTTGAAGAATTCTGATGAGAATTTTATCCTTAGGCAGAAAGACTGCAAAGGAGGACCTTAAGGTTCTGGTAGGGTTGCTTTGGGTACAGGTTAGTATATTGTTGTTTCTCAGGGAGATAGTTCCCCTGTCCGCCCAGTTATAGAACAATTCTTATCCTGTCGCTACTCTGCTATAGTTGGGGACCCTGAAGGAATGCAACATGGTTTGGAAAACATAGTTGTAGTCCTTAGTTAGTTCATGACTGTGTGAACTTGGTCCAGTCACTTAGCAGTTGTGAGCTTCCATTTCCTTGTATAATATCTGAAGTTCTTTCTCAATGCTAACTGTTTCTGATAAAGATATAACTCTACATTGCTGACTACTATGGGGCAAGTCAGTTAAAAAATACCTGTTAATCAGATGCCTAGGCTGGTCTTTGTCTAATCTGTTTCCTTTGAAGACATGTCCTTTTCTCTGAGAGGAGGGAATCTGATTCTGAGTTAAATCAGTGTTGTGTTAGAGGGTGAAAAGGTAAGCACAAAACATCAGTGCTTTGCTGAAGAGTTGCTGCCACTGACAACATCCCCAGCCTCCTTGTAACAGGACCCAGGAAAGGAGGGGGAGACTGCATAGGAATTACTTTCCAGAGTAGAAAAGGACGATTGGAACATGCAAGAATATAACTTTTCATAGACAAATATGGCTATGCAAAGGAATCTTTATCCTTATTCTTAAACAATTAGTGCCATGCAGTTTGTATGTCATTATAGAGTAAGGCAAATAATAACTAAAGCCAAAATGTTTACCCTTCAAACCCATTGTACAGACTGGGTCTCCAGACCCCTCACAGGCAGGTCCATGCTAGGTAATTAGGAAAGATCCCGGGAGCCACTGGCAGATGACATGAACTCAGTCCTCGGCTTCCTCAGTAGCAGCAGCTTATAGGTCCAGTAGCTTACAGGTCCAGTGGTGGCAGTGGCCTTATAGAGGGTCCCGGGGGCACTAGCAGCAGCAGCCACCTCCAGCAGCAGGCGTGGCCTCCCCAGAGCCCCCCACCCCCCTGGGGGTACCCTGGGGGTAGGAAGCTCCCTAGATCAGAACCGCTCATCCTTTATACTTAAGTCCATAATCCAGGACACCTGGGTGCACATGCGCAATTACACTAGACAATAACCAAGGAACACCCGAGAGCATGTGCCTATTTACATCAAATGCTTGGCAAGATTCTGAACATCTGAGGGGCCATGATCATTTTCCTATGTTTTCCCAACAGTCATCTAGTAAAGTATGGTTACCCCATGGATTTAACCAAAAAGGAGAAATTAGAAAATAGACAATGTAGACATATTCTTATATAGGAAGCACTCAGTAAATTTTGATTGGATTGATTAGATTCACATAGTACCAGTTCCTTGTGTAAAGTTAGTGTGGCAACTGGCCAACTACTTATAAGGTAGAGTGGGGCAGTGCCAGCATATTTATTCAGTTGCCAAGGCAATGCCAGGTGTTTGTGACCACATGGGAGAATGAAAAGAATGGGCAGCATCGTGGCTACTCAGGTGAGCACATGTACACAGGCCAGGTAGTACTCTGCTCATAACCTCTCTTTATCTATCATGAAGGCTAATAGCTCAAGTCCAGGGGACACTGGTGAAGTATGTGAAGTTTTTAGGAAGCCTTCAGCTTTCTTCCCTCCCCCGACATTTTCGTGGTCATAGGACCTTATCTTCCCAATCCTTTCCCCCTATCAAAACAGTGAATTAGCTAGGATTATTTATACTTTGACTGAATAGATTTACACCAATATGCTAATTTATCCATCTAAGCCCTTTAATTTTAGTGTAGAAAGAGTATCTTAATCCATTTAAAGGACATTTGCACAGGGGTATTATGCAGTTTAAGAAAATTATGCCCACCTGAGATGAATCTACTTTAGTTGTTTGGGGCTGCTCAAGGAACTGGGGAAAAGGAGTGAAGAAAAATCTTTACTTGGGAGGTGGGAACACAGGTGTTTGTTTTACTATTCAAACTGTATACTATATATATTCTTTTGTTTGTTGGACATATTTCACAACAAGAAAAAAAAATACCAGTAGTAATATCCTCCTTTTCCTGGTGTCGCATCCCCAAACAACAGCTTTTCTATAGTAATAAGACTTCACAGATTCCTTCAGGGATTGATTGCATCAAAGACACTTAAGTATACATATACAGAGGCACCTCTTGGTATTGTTGACTTCTTATAGGTGAATCCCAGTGCTCTAGAATCACCTTAGTCTGTCTCCTGACTTCCCAGTAGTCCTCCTTTCCAAACCCCACAAAACAAACAATACTATATCTTTACTTTCCCAACTCTGTCTGTCATCTCCCTTGAAATCCTGAGTCCATTCTTGCTGTGTAATATCCTGCTCTGAGTTTCTGTCTTCCTTATCTATGGTAATCCTCTTGCCCCGTCTAGGCAGGCAATCATCCTCCTGGCTCTAAATTTCTGCTGCATCAGAGGCACATGGATTTGGGGTCAGGGCTGGGGAGAAGCAGCTGCTGGACATGTTGCTCAAGTACCCCTCAGGTAATTGGGGTGAGGGAAAGAGAGAAAATGGGTGCTTCATGGGGGTATAACACAGGAAAGTCTGCCCTGGGGCATGGGGGTAGGTTGAGACTATGAAACCTGAGTTTGGGGAAAATCAGATCCAAATCTTTTGTCTCTTAATTTGTGTGTTTTGATGAGTAGTTTAGCTATTTCCAGGCCTGAATGTGTAGTACCTGACACTTATTAGATGGCAAAAAATATTTGTTGAATAGATAATACTGAGTGGAAATGCAACATGGACTTTGATTTTAGGTACCAGAAAAGCGAGAGAGGAATCAAATGATTTGCTGTGTAAAAGTAAAAATCATATTGGTGTGAGTGCTTATTCACTGAAGCAATTCTATATAAAATAAAATACTTTCAAATGAACTTGAGTTCTATTTTGTAACAGTAGTAAATTCTACAAGATTTAGGTAGGATGTATCAAGGTTGGAGGGTGGTTACTGGTCATTTATTCCTTCTGTTGCTGGTTAAATTAGTCACACAAATTATAGACCAAATGGTCATTTAGCGTAACTTAGACATCTCCAAGAGACAGGAAACTCACCACCTTCTAAGGGATCCCATTTCTTTCAAAATATTCTTAGATCAGGGGGCTGGCTGGTTAGCCTAGTTGGTAGAGCATGATGCTGATAACACCAAGGGCAAGGGTTTCAGATCCCCCTACCACTAAAAAAAAAAAAAAAAAAAAAATTGATATCAAACTGAAACCATCCCCCCTCTGGCTTATTCCTGATGTCGTAAAAACAAGTCTGCATCCTTTATTACTTTGTAGGTCGTCACGTGTTTAAATATAGCTTTTCTGTTTCCCTTTCTTTCCTAAAATTTATGAAAACAAAAGGGACTATGATCACAGATGCTAAGGTTCTCCAAGTTATCAAAACACTTGTTTAGTCTCCTTTATTAAACAGAAGACAGATTTTATCCATAAGGAACATCAGGGTTGCTGTACTCTTTTCCCCATCCCAGACATTTAAAGCAAGTTACTTTTTTAAATCAGTATTTTTCAGTCTCTGGGGATAGGGTTTAGGAATTTCACTTTAAGGTGTGAGAACCACTGTTTCAATCACTAAAGCTATCCAGGTGAATTAAGTATAATTGATGCTAATCTCAGGAATGGGTTGCACCTGAAAAACAATGTTGAGTCTCCCTGGCCTTTCAGTTACCAGCCTTGGAACAACCTTAAGTCTTTTACTGACTCGATATTAACATCTACCACCGTTAGGTCTCTTATTACAAGCTCTTTCTTTCCCCCTCTTTTCCTTAGTCATGAATTTCTCAATTATAGTTACACCTTTCCCCTACAACATACAGCTTGGATTGTTTTCCGTCTCCATATCCGCAGCCCTCTCAGCTTGCTGCTCATGTAGGATAATTTGCTCTCGCCAAGTTTTATGGAACTATTGCCATGCTCACTCCTTTAGGTCTCATTACTCTTTAGCCTTATTTTATTTTTTCTAAAACTTTATATACAAACATTAAGGCAACTCAACATGAACAAAATCCACTTATAATCTATTTCTGCATCTGATTGTTTTAATTGGTTATGTTCCCCTCCAATCATTGTACATATACCTATCTAATTTTTAATATCTGTGACCAAAGCATATTTTGTATTTTGCTTCTATCTTCCATAAATATGTATATCTTCCATATTGATTTATATCTTCGTATGCTTAGTTTTAATGACTATAGTTTACAGCTTTTTCTGATTATAAAAATGTTACCTGCTTATTGTAAAAATTGTTAAATATAAACACATATTTATTCATGCAAAATATATTTTAATATCTGATTCTATAGCCCCTTACCCAGAGTTAAGCATTATTAAAATTTAATGTATCTGTGTGTGTGTGTGTGTGGTGTGTGTGCAGATGAGAAAGAGAATTATTTTAAAGAATATTTTGTGTATAACAAGTCTCCTGAGTGAAAACACAACAAATGAAAATCTTTTACTTATTGCTACCGGGTCAATATGGTAGCCACTATCTTCATGTGGTTATTTAAATTTAAGTTAAATAAAGTTAAAAGTTCAGTTCCTCACTCACAATATCCACATTTTAAGTACTGAAAACCCACATGTGGCTAGTGGCTACCATATTGGATAGCACTGCAGAAGTTTTACTGGACAGCGCTGACTCATAGAATTCTAGGCTGGGAGATACAGAATCAAGGTGCTCTGCTTCTTGCTGAGTTTCACGGGACTTCATTCTGTGCTTTGGCTGTGGAATTGAACAATGTAAGTAGACAGTGAGTGTCTCCGAGGGCCTTAGAAGAAACGAGTGTAAGTAGGAACTTACCTAACCTTGAGATTTCTATCTAGATTTTAACGTAGAAACTGTTTTAAGTGAGGGTAAGTGGGGCATGAGGAAGAAAGTATTGACTACCAAGGGTATAGAATGAGAGGGATGTGAAGTTCAGGTCTAATATTTCCAAGCTTGCTATGGCTATGTACCACTTTCAAATTCACACTTCAGTGATTTTATGTCAGTGGTAACCAAAGAAGGCTTTTTTTTGTTTGTTTTTGTTTTTGTTTCTCTGACCGGTAAGGGGATCGCAACCCTCGGCACGGTGTGGTCTGCACCACGCTCAGCCAGTGAGCGCACCGGCCATCCTTATATAGGATCTGAACCTGCAGCCTCGGCACTACCAGTGCTGCACACTCCCGAGTGAGCCATGGGGCCGGCCCAGAAGGCTTTTTTATGTAAGGTTTAAAAATGTATCTGTACGTAAATGTTGAGACTATGCCTTGGTCATTCTGAGTGGGTACATGAGGAATGTGGTAAGGAGTGCAAGAGGAAAGCAACTGTGATTTGAAGTAAACATACATGTATGTAACACACACACGTACATGTGCACTAAGAATTTTCCTGTGGCAACGTCATAGCTGCTTCAGGAAAACAACTGTCTTACCACTTACAGCTTGTCCGGTGCCTGATCTGAAATTAGCCTTACCTTCTCCTCAGGGCATCCTCAATTCCCTGCAGATCTCAAAAGCAGTTATACATCAATACCTTGTGGACCCGGTCAGATGTGCTGCTTCATTAATTATAATGCAGATCATGGTTGTGGATTCTATGTGCAGATGTGCATAGAAAGCCTTCACGTGTGCACAAAGAAAAGGCTGTTGAAAAGGCTTGAATACATCGCACTGGTGCCAGGCATGTTTATTATAGGCTAGTATGGAGAACGCTGATGAATTTATTTCATGATCTGTGCAGTGTAAAGTATGTAACAGAGACAAAGCTAGGCTAGTTGAATTATATATATAATATACTATATATATATATAATACCTCCTCTTCCACCCCATCCCCCCCAAACCAAAGATAGAGTGAGTTTATAAAGTTTTTTGAAGTTTTAAATGGCGATTTAAAGGTAAGCAATTAGTTTTTACTTTGGAGGCTTAAAATAACTTAAAAAGCCAAACTTACTTAAATGTTAATCTGGTGTCTTAGTTGCTGGCAATACTGGGGAGTTACACAAATTCATTCTTACTTTAGTTTATGAAATTGACCATGAGAGGTATTATAGTAGGTATTAATTTTTTAATTATAATAAATTTTAAACATACAAATGTAGAAAAAATAGTTCAATGAATCCCCATTTGTCCATCATGCAAATTCAGTAATTATCAAGATTTTATTCCATTTGTTTCATTCATTCTTTTTTCTTTGTTGCAGTATATTAAAAGAAATCTCAGACATGACACATATTTCAATAATCATCTCTAAAAATATGGACAAATAAGCTATTTATACCCAGGAAAATAAGTAATAAGTTTTTGGTGTTGTCTAATTCATATTCAAATTTTTTTGAGTATCTCAAAAATGTGTTTTTTAGAGTTAGTTTGTTAGAGTCAGGTCCAAACAAGGTCCATACATTACAGTTGTCTCTTATGACTTTTTTTTTTTTTAATGTAACAATTCAGTCGTATTTAGCAAACTTGTGGAGTTGGGCAACCATCATCACAGTCCAGTTTTAGAACATTACCATCACTCCCCCAAATTCCCTCCAGCCTATCGTGCAATCCCTGCTCCCACCTCCAGCCCTAGGCAACCACTGATCTGCTTTCTGTTTGTATAAATTTTTCTTTTCTAGACATTTTATATCTTAAGTCTTTTATTATCTAGAGTAGTTTTCTCCTCCCTCCACTTTTCCCCTGGCATTATTGTTCTGTAGAATGCCCCGTGCTCTGGATTTGTCTGTTTGCTTGTTTCTGGTGTCATTTAACTTGTTTCTTTATCCCCAGCCCCCTCCATATTTCTTATAAATGGAATTTAGCTACAGAGCAGCACTATGCAATAGAAGTTCTACATTGGTGGAAATATTCTGTATCTGCACTGTCTAATAACTACATGTGGCTTTGGAGCACTTGAAATGTGGTTATTGTGATAGATGGAGAAACTGAATTTTTTAATTTTAGTTTTAAAATTAAATAGCTAAATATGGCAGTGGCTACTGTATTAGGCAGTACAACTCTAGAGGCTTAATTAGATTTAGGTCCAATATTTGGGGGCATGAATGTTTCATAGGTGTTTATGCTTCATATTGTATTTTATCAGGAGGCATATAATGTTTGCTTTTCCCACTTTCAGGAATGCAGTGGTTGACCAGTGGGTTCAAGTGGTGACAGCCTGATCTGCATTGTAACAATTCCTTATCAACATTTTATCTAACGATTTCACCCAGTTATGAATATTGCCTGAAGCAATTATTTCACCAAGGCTTGCAAAATAGTGACTTCCTACTTCTATCATTCTTTCCTTGTTTACTAGTTCAAATTCTTTGGTAAAGAACTTTCTTTCATCCATTAGGGCTATCTGCTTATCCTAAAATACATTTCGTACAGAAAAGGCAGAATAAATTCTTAATTTTTGCCTTTTAACTGCCATTTTCCAGAGAAATGTGTACCCTAGTTACTTCCAGTGGTGTTCAATGAGATGTTTCACTGTTAGAGTCATTATGAACTTAGAGAGTTTACATATTCAGTGTTCTTTAATCAGTTTCATTTATTATTCTTTTTGATGGTCAAAGCATCTTTGGCCAATAGAACCTCTTTCTGTTGGCTTGTATGTTCTTTTGATAAAAACACAGAGAACATTAATCATTAGGGAAATGCATATCAAAACCACAGTGAAAAACCACCTCACAACCATTAGGATGTCTACTACCCCAAAAATAGAAAATAACCATTGTTGGCAAGGATGTGGAGAAATTGGAACCCTTGAGCACTGTTGGTGGGAATATAAAATAGTGCAGCTCCTATGGAAAACAGTATGGTAGTTCCTTAAAAAATTAAAAATAAAATTACCGTATGGTCCAGCAATTCCACTTCTGGGTATATACTCAAAGGAATTGAAAACAGAGGAACTCAAAGAGACTTTGCACACCACGTTCATAGCAGCATTAAGCACAATAGCCAAAAGGTGGAAACAACTCAAGTATTCATTGAGGGATGAATGGATAAACAAAATATGATATATACAGACAATGGAATATTATTCAGCCTTAGAAAGGAAATTCTGACACATGGTACAACATGGATAGATCTTGAGGACATTACACTAAGTGAAATAAGCCAGTCACTAAAGGACAAATACTGTATGATTCCATTTATATGAGGTACCTAGAGTAGTCAAACTCATACAGACAGATAGTAGAATGGTGGCTGCCAGGGACTAGGGGGAGGATGGGGAGTTATTGATTAATGGGTATTGTGTTTCAGTTTTGCAAGATGAAAAGAGTTCTGTGGATGGCTGCCAATGAAGTCTATACTTATAAGTGGATAAAGTGGCAAATTTTATTTTTTATGTGTATTTAACCACAATTCTTTAAAAATGTAGTTTCATGAAGTTTCATATGAGCAAAAGCCTGATTGGACTGCATTTAAGTGAGAATGGAAGGAGTGGAATTGAAGAATCTAAATAAGGGCAATTATCTGAAAACTTAAAATATATACAAAATCAACAAAGAATATTTAAAAATTCATTTATATGGCACTTAAAATAAGCATATTTATTTTTATATATTTTCCTCATATATGTGTATATTACTAAATAAATTTATATTATTAAAAAACACACAATGAGCGTTTTTTCCCCTTCATTATCCTGAGACACTTTAAACATGTTTAAACCAAACTGTCTTGGAATATTAGATCTGGAAGAATCATGTAGAGTACCTAGTTTAGTTTCATTTTTTTAGATGAGGACATGGGGTCTAGGAGGTTGTGTTTGCTCAGGGTAGATAGTGGTTGATCTGGGAGAATACCTATCCAGCCTGATGTTCTTATTGTGGCACCCAGCTGCTTCTAGTATCCCTTTTGAAAACTGGTTCTACCTCTGGGTTTCCCCATATCCTTCATTCGCATCATTATTGCTCTAGCTACCAGGCTTTAAATATGGGACTAATCATTAATTGCTATCCTCCTTTCTCTTTTTGTCTCATATCCAAAAGTCCTGTGGAATTTTTCTGTATAGTATTTATCACAGCTTTCTCCATTTCCTCACTTTTAGTGACCACTGGGTTCAACTGTTGACAGCCTTTCCTTCATTGTCCAACTTCACATTAAATTTTTATCTAATAGTTTCACCCATTGATGAATATTGCTCTTATCCCAGTTCAGAGCCTTAATCCTTCTTGTTTATCCCCAAGCTTTTGGTTTTCTCTCCATGTGTACTACTGCTTTGTTTGTTGTCTTAATATATCCTCTGATCCTGTTTCTGTCTTACTCAAAAATTCCTCCATTGCCTCACCTCACAGAAGTCACGGTTTGGTAGTATGTGACCTGCAAACTTATTTTGTGGCAATTTTTTAAAAAAAATTTGAGTGCTTTGGGGCCAGGCATGGCCTCACCCCAGCTTGCATGACTTTCTATTGCTTTTATCCAGCTCACTCACTCCACTCATTTACACTTCCTGCTTGTTCCCACAGCCATTTGAGTTTGCCACCTTTCCTGATGGTTAGCATGGTATTCAATGCCCTGAACAATGATTGCACTCTATTATCCCAACTTTATTTCCTACTATTCCCTCATAGGAAACCTTTATCCATTTCTTATCCTATCTCCCCTTTTCTTCCCTTTTACCCTTATCCAAATACCCTGGAAATCAGCTCATTTCACACTTATGACCAGCTTCTGAAACTGCACATGGAATAATGGATGAATGGGTTTTTCTGGCACTGTTTGGGATCATAAAATCTGTCTTTGAGGAACACATAGACTATGGGAAAGACTGGTATGTTAACAGCTAGTTTTAATATTAGGTTAAAAAAGGGGGGCAGTTGTAGAGAGTGATGAGTGATGAATTCTGCTTGGAAGGATAGGAGTGATTAGTTATAACTGGGAGGTCCACACTTTCTTGTTTTCCCTGACTGCTCTAAATCATTGACTTCTTTCTTTGTCTTTTGACCATACCATTCCTTAGCACACATATTTTTTTTTTTTTGGTCTTTGTCTCCAAAACTAGATGATAATTTCCTTGAGAACAGGGATCATATTTGTATTTTATATACCTATATCCTTTCCTGCTCATAAGAGGTACTTACTTTTTTGTTTAAAGTATATCAGTACAGGTTTTTGATAAGAAACAGGAAACTATCTCTTATTTAAGCAAAAAGCATTTATTGGAGGGATAATGGAGACCCACGGAAATGACAGGAAGCCTGAGGAGCAGGTGTGGAAAATGGGCAGGAACCAAGAGGGGCCCAGAGGCTAGGCAACCTTTAACAACCTGCCTGGCTAACTGCTGCCATGTCTGGATACTGTCATCCTCACTGCATTTCTCCATAAATTGGTCCTATCTGAGCCTTTCTCTTTGGGTCATTTTCCAAACTTCAGAGTTCTCAGCAGCTCTGCCTTTCAGGAAGTAGAGAAAGGAAGGATCTGTCCCCTTTGGCCCTGCAGAGCAAAGCCTCCTATAAGACTATACACAAAGATTCTCCCAAATAGGAAGAGAATTTGATACTGGACAAGTCCCACCCTACCACACCCTTAGGGGTTAAAAAAAAACAAACAAACCCAACAACAAATATCTGTTAGTCATGGGTGAAGAATGTATGTAACCTTTGCTTTGGGGAAATCTAGAGAGTATGGCAGAGAAATGATTTATGTGAGGATCCCTGAGCATGCGGGGTTGTAGGGAGACCTTGAGAACTTAGGGTAGACCACAGTAAGGAGCAGACAGAATGTGTGCTGACATGGAGGAAGCAGAAAGCTGGATGGAGAGGATGAGGGTCCCAAGAACAGTCTTCATCATTTTGTTTAGGGCTGGTCCTAGTCAGCATCTTTGGTAGCTCATCCAGGGGGCGAAAGTTGGCTCACCAAGTTCAGGAGGGTAGATTTTTTTTAAGTTAAATTTTTAAACAGGACATACACCCAAATAGTTAAGAATTAAAACTTATAAAAGAGTCTATAGTAAAAAGCCTTCCTCCCACCCCTGCCCCCATACACCAAAATTTTCCTTCCTAACAAGTAGTCATTATTGTTCATTTCCTGTGTATCCTAGATATTTTTAATGTATAATAAACTAGTGTGATTTTATATTCTTTCCCCCTTTCTTGTACACAAATGGTAACATTCTGTTCCACTGTTTTTTACATTGCTTTTTTTCATATGATGTACATTGGAGAGCTTTCTACATCAGTACATGAAGAGCTTTCTCATTCTCTTTTTCACAGTTGCATAGTATTTTATTGTATGAATGCAATGTAATTATTTAAGTCCTGTATTGATGAGCATTTCATTTGTTTTTGGTCTTTTGCCACTGTAATTATGCTGTAATGAATAATCTTGAACAGTTATCATTTCATGTGTCTGAATATATTCATTGGATAATTCCTGGAAGAAGAATTGCTAGGTGAAAGAGTTTCCCATTTTTAATTTTACAGATAACAGAAAATTGTCCTCCATGAGGGTTTAACAACTTACAGTCTCAACACCAATTTATGAGAATGCCAGTTTGCCTACAATTGAGGATGATTTTTAAAGATTCAGCCTTGAGGTTTATGAATAGGAAAAGAAGCTGAGGAGGAATTATTTTTCACTTTATTTCAACTCTGAGTCTCTGAGGGAGATATCTGAGGCACGGAGAGATGAGCCATTGGGCAGTGAACTTGAGATGGGTTTAACTACGTTTAGAGAAGTAGCTTCATATTTATTGGAGCAGTAGAGACTTTGCCTCCTGAATCCTTAAGTACCAAACCATTAGTCACATTGGAGTAAAGGCTGTATGTGATGTGTCTTCAGGCTACCTTTTTCTGCTCTCCTAAACTCCTTGCAATCTAAATATTTCATTTATGAAAAGTAAATTTAAAATTAATTTGATATTATGCACAGTTTCTCTGCTTTATTGACATCCTTGTAGCTCTCTTCTAATGAGGATCTTGAGAAAATACTATAGCATTATGTCATTTTTCCCCCTGGAAAGTCAAAAGCAACTGATTGATTCTCAGTAGCTGAAATAAAATGGCCAACTTTCAGACCTACTTTAGTTTGAGGTTCATCTTAGGTGGTATGTCTTGACAAAATGAAAATTCAATGAAGGATCAAGTTTTTGCTCTAGAATTTTCCTTCTGATAATTAAAAAATGTATTTTAGGCAGCAGTATTATTTCCACCCTATTATCAGTTCCATGCCTCCATTTTATCCTTCAGTTATACTTCCTTTGGTTTCAAAGGGAACATTTCCCCTGGCCAGCCTTATGAATTTCCAGAACTCCAGTGAGTTTAGCTTGAACCCTTTTTTGACCATGTCATTCTTGATCTTACCCAGACTTGTATGATGACAAGATACATACTGTTAAAAGGCCTTAAAAATATATATATATATATATGTAGTTACATAATATATAGAGAAAACTTACGTAGTAAAATTCACCTTTTAGATGTGCAGTTCTGAGTTTTGACAAACGTATACAGCCATATAACTACCACAAAAATCAAAATACAGAATATTTTCATCACCTCCAAAATCTCCTCATGCCCCTTTGTAGTCAATCCTCAACCCCTACTCTCAACCCCTGATCTGTTTATTATCCCCAAAGGTTTTGAATTTTCCAGAATGCTGAACAAATGAAATCATAATATATATATATTTTTTGACCGGTAAGGGGATCACAGCCCTCAGCACGGTGTGCTCTGTACCACTCTCAGCCAGTGAGCGCACCAGCCATCCCTATGTAGGATCCAAACCCAAGGCCTCGGCGCTTACCAGCGCTGCACTCTCCCGAGTGAGCCATGGGGCCAGCCCAAATAATGTGATTTTTAAATATTGTATAATGAGATGTGCCAACATTTGAAAGGTATACATAAGTCAGTGAACTAGTATTTTGGTTTATAATCAAAGCAGAATATCCACAATTATCCAAAATGACTGTTAAAATAATTTTTGTTTTCCAACTACATATCTGCATGGAGCTGGATATTCTTTACATACTTCAGTCAAAACAACAACATATGACAAGTGCAGGCAGCCTCCTTTATGAGAATCTATCTTCTATGAAGACAGTCTTTTCACTAAGATTTTTTCGGGGAAGGAGAAATTCAGTTATTTTTTTATAAAATGTTGTTTATGTTAACATGTAAAGTGCTTATCTTATTTTAAAATGGACTAATAACTAAATATTTTAAAGAATTATTAGCTTTAATTTCTAATACCACAACTAATGACATAGCGTATAAATAAAAGTTTTTTGAGGTCCTCAATAATTTTTCAGTAACAAGAAAGTTTGAGAACTTCTCCGATTTTTTTGTTTGTTTGTTTCTGACTGGTAAGGGGATCGCAACCCTCGGCTTGGTTTCATCCACACCACGCTCAGCCAGTGAGCGCACCATCCATCCCTATATAGGATCCAAACCTGCGGCCTCGGCGCCACCAGCGCTGCACTCTCCCGAGTGAGCCACAGGGCCGGCCCAGAACTTCTCAGATTTTGAGAACCACTGTCATCAAGGGCTGTTTTTCCTTCCAGGGATCAAAAGATGTTATCTCAGTAATCTACTTTTCCTGCATAGTGAGCCTAAGCAAAGAATTCCCTGTGGCTGTATCAGGGAACTCTTCAGTCAGGTGGTAGAATTTACAGATCTTTCTCTGACTACCAGAGCCTAATTTCTAATAATTGAAAAGTTGGAGTTTTTTATTAAAATTAGCAGATTTGGTTTCAAAAATAGGTGGTGGTCTGTCTGAATAACAGAGCAAGCTAAGAAAGATCCCTGGGTACTGCAACAAATGACTTCTGCCCCTAGCGTTCCTCGCTTCTTTACCACATGAAATTATCTTTTGGTCTCAGGTTCCACCCTTTTAGGTCCCTTCCCCAAGCCATTGGTGCCAGCAGTTAGTACCTTAGGGTAGGAGACTCTCCAACCTCCATGGCAGGTGGTAGAAGAGTGGGAGATCATGGCTGAAAGACACATGTTCTTGGTTTAAATCGTGAACACTCTTTCGCATTAGAAAACAGAGTTTCAGTCGTGGCTAGCTTCTGTGCCCAGCCAGGTACATTGAGATAGAGTAGACTTCTCAGGCCTTGCCTGGGAGCCTTAGATGTCCTAAGTTTAGAGAAAATGTTTAGAATTTAAATTTTTTCTTGAGTTGGGAACTGCTTCTACTTTTTAAAAAAATTCTACATTTTAAATCAGGATTAAACATTATGTTGTTATAAGGACAGGTAAAATTAAGGATGATCTTATAGGTAAAATTAAGGATGGTAAAATAAGATCATTTTGCTCTTTATGAGACTGAATGATGGAATTTGACCTCTAGGCTATGAAATTAAGCCCACAGGCAGTACTTAGAAACAAAACAGAGGTAATGATACAGTATCTGGATTCCCAAATTTTATAAATTGCATCATATATCTCAGCGCTGCTGACATTCAAAGAAAAAAAATAAACGTTCCACAAAATTGTCTATTTTCTAGTTAAACTGATGTCCTATAACTGTATCTGAAAAGCTAAGTTGTAATTTTGAGGACACCATGGATGAAAGAGAAAAAAATTACTACCACTAGTAACAGATGTGAAATTACATTAGATAAATATAATCATTAGTTTCAGTCTCACCCTGGTTAATTTGTTTGTGGAAATGTGCAACCCATTATTCATTAGATGATTTTTCACACATTGATTAGAGAGCCATGTCGAATTGTGACCCTGCACATTTGGGTTTACCTATCTTGCAATGAAGTATACCACTTACAATAGTGGAAATGGGGGACAAAATGTTTATCTCAAGCTGATTTTGTGCCAATAAATAAAGTAAATCAATAGCCAGTGAAGTGTGAACAACATTTCTCTGCTGTATAATATGGTTTTGGGGGCAATTTGACATGCTACAAGGGGGAAACAAGGGTCTTGAACAAAAAGGTAATAAAAGCAAATCATGCTGGTAACTGTTATTGAAGTCCTGTATGTTTCTATACTTGGGCAGCTTGAAGATGTGAAAAATAATGCACATAAAATTATAAAAATATTGAGGCGACCATCCCCCGTATTTATAAACATTCTTTCTTGTAGCTGAACTTTATTCTATCGGTCATGCAATCTAGACCTGTGACAAATCCTTTCTATTTTCTATTTGATCTAATTTAGTACACAAATTTAAATACCTTTAATGTATTTATGGCAGATAAAGCACAAAGACCTTAAATCTTAAATTTCAAATAGTTTTCTTAGCATTCAGTAAGGCCTCTTATGAATTTTACTCTTTAATATGCAGACAGCTACTTACAGTAATCAAAAATCTCTCAAATTAAAATGTTTTTTCTGTCCTGTGAAAAACTTCATGGAGAAAGCCCCATTTCCTGGTCTTTCACCTTTCTTACCATTCCAAGCCCTGCAGAACCATAGGAGAAGTCTGCCTTATCTAAGTCCATGAATCTCTTTTCTAATCCTCTGAAGGAGAATAATGATATAAATGCATTTATAAAGTGTATCTCCTTGTCAGTTGGAACCTCAGATGTTGTCTTTTAAATTAAGATGAAAGTAACACATTTTTCCACATAATGCAGGCTGCATTCAAGTAATTAATGGTTAATTAAAGGCAGGTTTTTTTCCCTGCAGATCAGACAGTGAAGGGCTATGCTATGTTATCATAGAAGGGAGAAGGTTGGGCTGTTTGATTTCTAAAAGGAGCCTTCTGTCCCTCCTGCTCTAAAATCATAGCCAAGGAAACCTGCAGATTCAAAGGAGAGATGGTTACTGGTGTCATAGAAACAGTGTTTTGCTTCCCAAGAATGTCATTTCCTTGATAAATTCTGTGTACCATTGTTAGAATTTTAAAAATTATGAACCACAGATATTTTTGTAATAATTGCTGACATGTAGTATATTTAACTGTTTATTTTCAATGAGTTAATTCATGTAAAGAGTCCTGCAAATATACCTATACCTATATGTACTTATATAGATATATTATTTTGAGATAATCCCCCCTTTATAATTTTGACAGTGCTTCAGTCTACTGTAGATTAATTTTAAAAATCTAGATGTAAGTGGATTTATAATAAATTATGAATAAAATAAAAGATCCTGCTAGCTCTAATTTTCCATTTAAATCCAAAATTAGCAGAAGTATAAGTACTTTTGAGATCCAATATAATAGCGAGACCATGAGAGCAATAGAATGAGCGTTAGATTGAGAATCAAATCTGTATTCTAGTCCTTGTCTTGGTCATTTAAGTCATGTAACCTTTCTGGTCTTGGTGGACTAGGTGAGCTCTAAGTCTCTTCCAGCTTTAATATTCTATGCATATGTTTTTACAAAATACATCATAAACTTTATGATTCAGATAATAGTCTACTTTTATCACCTGCTTTGTTTACATTTAATATAAACATTTTCCTATGTTCTTATGTATTCTTTTACATCATTTCAAATGGCTGTATCATATTCCATTATACAGAAAAGGTATTCCAAGTAAACACAATCCACAAGAAACCTGGTGTAGCCATACTAATATCAGGTGAAATAGATTTTACTAAGATAAAGAGGGACGTTTCATAATGATAGGTCAACCCCACAGGAAGATAATAGTACTAAATTTGTATGTCTCTAAATATATGGCCTCAATACTTAAGTTGCTGCCATGACATCTGCCAAGGGTCAAAGGGGGAAAATGGGAGGATCCTCCCTTACCACACAGACCAGCAGTCCATACTAGCAACTCTTCCTCTAGGTGTCTTCAGCAATAGAATCCTTTGGTGTCAGCTATTTTATCTAAAACAACACACTCTCAGTTCTCATCTGTTCTTCCTCTTTCTCAGCTCTGACCTAGTTTCCCCACCAGCTTTCATTTTAGCCACCCAATTAAGTGGGAAGCCCTACCCTTCAAGGCTTATAAGGCCTCAACCAATCTTCTGCTGTGCTTTGTTTTCACCTCATGTGTCATCGGTGTGGTCCCCTAAGGCAAGCTGTATCCCACCAAATATTATTATGTCTTAATAATTCTGATGTGTTTCCTCTGCATCCAGTTTGAGTGTTATCTGCTCAGTCATCTGAACCTATCGGGAAAGGATGCCTGCTAACCCACTGCAGACATTGCTAAGACAAACAAAACAAACATAGAAACAGTTGTAAAAATTCAGAATAAAAATATTAGCAAATCTAATCCCGCCATCTATAAAACTGATAACATGTCATAACCAAATTGGGTTTATTCCACGAGTGCTATGTTAGTTTTACATTTAAAAAGCCAATGAAATTCACATTAACAGAAAAAAGGACCAAAAAAACCACCAAAAACTCTTCTCCATATTATCATCTCAATAAATTAAGAAAAAGCATTCGATAAAATCTAATACTTGTTATGCTTAGCAAACTAGGAGTAAAAGGCTACGTCCTTAAACTCATGCAGAATATCTACCAAAAGTAGAACAGCAAACATCAAATTTAATATTGAAATGTTGAAAGCTTTCCTTCCTGAGATAGGGACACAAGGATTTCAGCTCTCACCATTTCTATTCAGACTTGTACTAAAGTCTTAGCCAGCATTATATGGCAAGAAAAATAAAAGTTATAAGGATTGGAAAGGAACAAACAAAGCCATCATTATTCATGGATGGCATTATTGTATATGTACAAAATTTTTTAAAAGTACAGATAAACTGTTGAATTAGTAAGTGAATTTGGCAAGTTCAAAATACAAAAGTCAACACCAAGGTCAAGGGTTCAGACCCCTGCATCGGCCAGTCACTGAAAAAAAAAAATCTATTAAAAAAAATACAAATTTGTTGCTTTGTGGTCATTAGAGGACATGTGCAGAGCAGTGAAAAATCTGAACTGCCTGACGTGTACATTACCAGGTGAGGCTGAACAAGATGATGGTTTCTTCTATTTTCTCATACTCTAAACAAGTGTCCTTTTTGTCATCTATTGAGTGCCACATTTTTCACATTTTTCTGCTTTTTGTTGATGATTTTTCTATTTAAAATGGCCCCTGAGACTAGTGCTGAAGTGTTCTCTAGTGTTCCTAAGTGCGAGAAGGTTGTCATGTGCCTTACAGAAAAAATACATGTGCTATATAAGCTTCTTTCATTAGTGTTAATGAATCAACAATACACATTAAGGAAAGTTTTTTAAAACAGAAACACACATAAAACAAGTTTTTGTATTAATTAGTTGACACAAATGTTGCGAGTAGAAGCTTGCAGGAACCTAACCATATATTTCCTCTATAAGCAGTGGTTCAGTGTTTGCTAAATCAGTATTTGTTTCAACTTTTAACTACTGCAAATAAGGAGAGTTGACTGTATAGGCCAGTGAAACAGAATGGAGAACACAGAAACAAATGGATAACTGATTAAATTCAAAGTTGCCGTGGGAGTGCATGGGAAAGGGTCTGGTTTTTTTTTTTTTTTAAAGAGAGGGTTCTAGGTAAATTGAATATCCAAACTGATTAAAAATGAATCTTGACCCCTACCTTATACCACACATGTAAATTCACTTCTATATTGATTGTAGACCTGAATGTAAAAGGTAAAGCAATACAATCTGTAAAAGATTACACAGGACTATATCTTTATAAGCCTTTTTTTGGGCAAAATTTTTCTAAACAGAACCCAAAAAGGACTGGCCATAAAAGAGAAGATTGATATATTGGACTTCATGAAAGCCAAGAATGTCTGTTCATTAAAAGACACCATTAGAAGAGCAAGAAGACCTATTACTGAGTGAAGGAGATATTTGCAATGCATGTATATGACAAAGAATTTATATCCAGAATATGTAAGCAACTCATACCCATCACTAAGGAAAAGGCAAATAATCTAGTTTTAAAGAGGGAAAAGACTTGAACAGGTAGTTCATAAAAAAGGATATACAAATGGCCAATAAGCTTATGATAAGATGATTATATTAGTTTGCTAGGGCGGCTGTAACAAAGTACCACAGAATGGGTGGCTTAAACAACAGAAATTTATTTTCTTACAGTTCTGGAGGCTGGAAGTCCAAGATCACTTTGGCAGAGGTGGTTTCCCTTGAGACCTCTCTCCTTGGCTTGCAGATGGGGCCATGGTCTTCACATGGTCTTCCCTCTGTGCACATATGCCCCTGGTTTCTCCCTGTGTCCTAATCTTCTCTTTTTATAAGGACACCAGTCAGATTGGATTAAGGCACACCCTAACAGCCTCATTTTAACTTAATTGCCTCTCTAAAGGCCCTATCTCAAAGTATGGTTACATTTTGGGGTTCTGGGGGTTAGTGCTTCAACATTTGAATATTTGGTGGACACAATTCAGTCCATAACAGTGCTCAGCATCACTACTCATCAAGGAAAGGCAGATTAAAGCACAAGATAATACTACAGATATAAGAATTGAAAAAATTATGATTATAAAATGGATTTTGTCAAATGACTTTTTGTGTCTAAGATGATCGTGTGATTTTTTAATTCTAATGATATGATGTACTATATTAATTGATTTTTTCGATTGGAAACCAACTTTGTATTCTTGGGATAAATCTCACTTGGTCATGGCATATAATTCTATTTACATGTTCCTGGATTTGGTTTGCTCGTATTTTGCTGAGGATTTTTGCATCCACATTTATAATAGGTATTGGCTTCTTTTCTTGTGATATCTTTGTTTTGGAGTAATACTTGCCTCATAAAATGAGTTGGGAAGTATTTCCCCATTTTCTATTTTTGGAAGAGTTTGGAAATAATTAACATTACTTTAAACGTTTGATAAAACTCAGTGGTGAAGCCATCTGGGCCTGGGATTATCATTGTGTGGTAGGTTGATTACTAATTCAGTCTCTTCACTTGTTATATGTCTATACAGATTGTTTTTTCTTGAATTAGTTTTAGTAGTTTGTGTCTTTCTAGGAATTTGTTCGTTTAATCTGAGTTATCTAATTTATTGGTGTATATTTGTTAATAGTATTCCTTTATAATCCTTTTTACTTCTGTAAGGTTGGTAGTAATGTCCCCTCTTATTTCTGATTCTAGTAAGTTGAGTCCTCCCACACACACCACCCCTCTCATTAATCTAGTTAAAGATTTGTCAGTTTTGTTGAACTTTTCAAACAATTGGCTTTTGGTTTCATTGATGTTCTCTATTGTTTTTCTATTCTGTTTCATTTATCTCTACTCTGTTTTTTATTATTCATTTTCATCTGTTTGTCCTAGACTTAGTTTGCTCTTCTTTTTCCAGGGTCTTAAGGTATAAGGTTAGGCTATTTATTTGAGATCTTTCTTCTTTAATATGGGCTTTTACAGCTATATATTTCCCTCTAAGCACTGCTTTAGCCAAAGCCATAAGTTTTGGTGGTATGAGTCTTTATTTTCATTCATCTCAAAGTATTTTATGATTTACCTTTTGTTTTCTTCTTTGAGCCATTGGTTATTTAGGAGTGTGTTGTTTAATTTCCATGTATTTGTGAGTTTTCCAATTTTTTTCCTACTATTGATTTATAATTTCATTTCATTGTGATCAGAGAGCATACTTGCATTACTTCTATCCTTTTACATTTGTTGAGGTTTGTTTTATGGTCTAGCATATGGCCTATCCTGAAGAATTCCTCACATGTACTTGAAAAAAATATATATTTTTCAGATTTTTGGCTTGAGCAATTGGTCTGATAGTGGTGCCATTAACCAAAAGATGGATTATAGTAGAGAGAGCAAGGACTAACATTGAAGGAATGATAATTGGTGCAGCATTGGATGTGTTGAGTTGTGCTCCCTGTGGAGCATCCAAGTAGAACTGTCCAGGAGGAGTGTGGAAATGTGAGAAAGAAAAAGGACTAAGAACAGAAACCTAGCTAGTACTAACTCTTAAAGAACAGGAAGAGAAAAGGAAGCAGTAAAGAGATCTGAGTTAACGTAGCCAGAGTTCATGGAGGGGTTAGAAGAGATTCAAGAAGGAGGGAATAGTGAACAGAGTGAATGAGTAACAGGCCTAAATTTCAAGGAGAGAGTATGATAGTTAATGTCAAGTCAAGTAAGATTTGGCAGTGAGGGGTCATAAATGATGTTGGCTTGGTCAGTGTTTGGGCTGGAAATCAGACTGCAGAAAGTCAGGGAGTAAATGAGATGTTAGGTAGTGGGGACTGAGTATAGAACATTATTTTGAGGAATTCAATGTGAAAGGAAGCAGAGAGATAAGATGATATCTAGAAGGGGTATCAGGTTGGGGGGAGTGATTAAACATGTGGGAGACCTGTGCATGGTTATACACGAAGGAAAGGGACCAGAAGGAGAAGCAAGAAAGGTAGGCAAAAGAAAACATGATTTCCAGGAAACAGGAAGGAATGAGGCAGAACACGGGTAGAGGTGTTCTTCTAAGAAAGAAAGAGAATAAGGGTGTGTTTTATAACATGGGAAATAATTACATACTGTGTAAGACATGCTATGAAGTATGTACAACATGATAAGAGGTTATAAAGGAGAGAGCTATTAAATCTCTGTCTGTGGTTTCAGGAAGATGTCATTTCGTAGGTTCATTTTGATCTGATACGACTCACTGTCAGTGTAGCCTGAATGCTCAGGGAACCATAGGCATATGCTTTGACACTTCATAGCCCTGGGATCAAGGATTTTATAGACTGGATGTATTTTAGGACTCTTTTTCCTCAAGTATATTAAAATATCATTGGTTGTACAGAAAATAAATCTTGCTAACCTTACATTTTTTACATATTTCCTTACACAAATTCCATGAGGAAAGTCTCAGTTATTCAGCAAGGTTACCCTATAAATAGAGAAGGTTCTCTTGTAATACTTCCCAACATTTTTCTACATCATGATACACAGAAAAAAAAAAAACAGTATTTATCCTGTACACTGGGCTGAACAGGCTACTCACAGCTTATATCAGGGACTTCTGCCTTAATGTCCTAAGGGCTTCAATAGCTTGGGCATACCTGAGCACACCTGTAACTAATTTGGTGTGCCATGGCTTTACAATTGAGATCTCCTCTAAAGTGTGTCCCTCCACCCTTTGATCCTTTTTCAGTTTCTGCTGTATGATAAAGAACTTTTTTCCTCTACTGTTAAAATTTTTACCAGAACTATTCAACATGTAATATAGGAGGATGCATAAATACTAAAAGCAGATAGTTTGCTGTGTCCTTATATATCTGTCATAAATGTGTATATTATCCTAAAGAACCATCTACATTGAAATCTATTTTAAGGTTTCTAAGTTATCTCATTGTGAAGTTCTTTCCTATTTCTCACTATATCAAATCTGGTATTAAGTGTCATAGCTTATTCTTTCACTCTTTTTCTTTCAGAAACTACAAAGATATTTCTTTCACAAGTTAGAGTGGTAGAATGTTGGAAGACGGCATGTTTATTACAGCAGGCATTATACTGCAGTATGTACTTAATACATAAAAATAAGGTTCCGTGTAATAAAATCATTCATATATCCCAGTAGGAAATAATTTATATTTGTCTTTTTAATTTCCTAAATGCATTTTAGGCTATTCTCCCATGAACAGAAGCTTTTGTGAAATGTGATTTTTGTTATTTTTTAAAAATCCTCATTTCTACTTGTGCATAATTTTATGTTTGGTCTCTAGAGATGAAGAAATATCATTAACTGTATGTCCTTTGTATTTAGAAAAGTCATAGGAAAATAAAAACCTGTCCTTTCTCATTTAAATTGCAATAAGGGGAAAAATACAGGAATTATGCAAGAAAGTGTTGAGTTGTATGGGAAATTGTGTTTTAAGACATACTGTAGATCTATGTCGGTATCTGTGAAAGAGAGGATAATTAGTGCCTGCACTCTCAGTCATATCAGACTAAAGGTAATGGGGTGTAAGAAATGGTTCATTAGGCTCTTTCAAGTACTTTTACTATGTCCATACTATTTATACCAGCAGAAAAAATTCAGTCTTTAAAATCAAGTCAAAGTATTAGCCTTAGATTTTTCAATATGAGAAATAACATTGAGTAATGATCCCTTAAAGTCAAATGAAAAAATGTACATAAAAAACATACACAGTGTTTATTGGTTTATGTGTCATCCACACTGAATACTTACAATGTCTGACCTCCTTCCTCTTGACTGCTGGCTCCACACCTGATGTGTCTCCAGGAGTTTGGGGTGGAGGTAGAAGTGAGATCAGAATCCCGTTTGCTAAACACAAGCACTGTCCATATAGGAATTTTAATTGAAAAGGAGGTTTGTTGCAAAATGTCTCCTTACTTGAGGTGAGATGGGGAGTGAGTGGGGGGAAGCAAGCAGTAATAAGTCCATGGCTCGCTCTCCTAGAGAAATTGCCTGTAGTGGTTGATATGAAAATTGGGTCAATTAGAGCATAGCATCTTCCCATAAACTTGTTCAAAAGCTGCTTAGAGAGGTATAAAGGCAGAGGTATTGGAAAGGGGAGGCATACTGTGTTTGATGCCGTCTAGACCACATCTAGTTATGGAAATTTCCTATAAAACTTTCTATAAAACTTCTGGGATGCACTTCTGAACTTTGGACTCAGTAGTGGACAGGCATTGGTGGCTACAGGTGGAAATTCTGTGTCTGCAAGCAGAACAGTTCCTCAGTCCAAGGAAGGAAAAAGGAGGCACCATGATGGGATGGTAGGAAGATCTACCAGAGTTAGCAACTTGGGATAAGCTGCATATTTGATTCTTCTGTGAGTCTCTTCTGCAAGTTTAGAGAGTAGAGATAAAGTTGATTAACCTGTAATTTTTGTATTTTTTTTAAGAAAATGTAATTTTATTAATATTATTTTTTACATTCTAGGACACTGTTGCGGAGCAGTTGGGAGGGAGGGGGAGAGGGGAAAGGGCAAGAAAATGGGATGGAAGAAGGAGGAAGGAGGAGGGGTGGGATTAAGGCCTGTGGCACCCCCCTCATTCCCACAGGGGAGACAGGGGGGCTTCCAGTGGTGGCTTGGTCATTGCCAGGCTGGGTGCCGATATCAGAGGGTTGTGGCAAAAGCTCTTGCCCCTCCCACCGTCCCAGCTTGAGAACCTGGGGCCCTTCTTGCTGCAGCTTGGTGGTCATAGCTGGGCTAGTCGCACACGTTGAGGGGGAGATGGCCCAGCCCAAGGCCCCCTACTGCACTGGCTTAGGAGAGCTTGGGGTGCTTCCTGTGGCAGCTCAGTGGTTGCTGCTGGGCTGGCTGTGGGTGTCAGGGGGGCATGGCCGAGGCCCGAGGCCCCTGGCCCCCCACCACCCCAAGTTGGGAGAGCCCAGGGTGCTTCCTGCAGTGGCTTGGTGATTGCCACTGGGCTGGCTGTGGGTATTAATTTCCATATTGAGTGGGGGTCTGTAAGTATTCAACTAATGTTCTAGAAAAACTAATCATATTAAGAGAAACTTGCAGTAGATTAGGGCAGGTTCTTACTTGACTTGTGCCTGGTTTAGTCTCTTAAAATCCCATTAGTTTCTGGACCCCCCTAAGCCTTGAAGGTAGCTGGGCAAAAGTAGTGAAAACAGCTCTATTTTGGACAAGGAGCCTTTGATTATAAGTTCTTTGAGGGTAGTGATATGTCTAAATAGTGGCTCTGTGGTACCATGTACAATTGTGAGTGAATGAATAAATGCTTTTTTTGCTTTGATTGGTATATAGTAGAGGAAGATTAGGACAGAGGAAGAGAAACATGGCAAATACATAAAAACCACTCACTCCTTTGTGCATAGTGCAAAGACCCTGCCACATCTGGGGCTGGATTGAAAGACATGCAATGAAAATCAAATACTTATGGTTACTGAAAAATACAGTTGCTAATGGATATTTTGATTATATAAATGGCAAACAACTAGCTGAAGAATTGTTTAATGAAATCAACTATTTTGAGAAACTTTGCCTGATTAAAATAAATGTTTCCAAAATGGTAACATTTCATGATAGTTGGAAGATATTTCCTCATAGGCAAAATTTTCAGTACTTTGGACAACTGCCTGCCTATTAGGCTACTCTCTTTAAGACTGGTCTTGTCTTCATTTACTCTCAAACTATGTCAGGAAGTTAGGAAATGGTTAGGTAAAAATTGTCATTAGGAAATGTCTATAATTACTCAATACTATTTATTAGATATTAGGAGTTCCAAATTGGGTTTAAAGTCTACAACATCAAACAAGAAAGTAAAATTCTTTCAAACTAATATATATATACATATATATATATTTTATATAGCTCTTACAAAGGAGGAGCAATTCCTGAATACTTGAGAACTTTTAAAATTGCTGTTAATTCACATAGCTGGAGTAGATACATGTAAAAATTTGTGAGCATAAGTTTTGGAGTCAAAAGACCTGGATTCAAGTTTCGGCATTGCCACTTCCTAGTTATGTCTTTTAATTTGTGTTTACTTCACTCATCTGTGAAATGGATAAAATAACATTAAAAAGGAGTATATCTCACAATGGGAGTGCTTGTTAGTTCTAACTTGCTGTAAAAGTAGTAATAAGAATAGTGGTTGTTATTGTTATTAAGATAGGTTTATAAAGTGAACCTTCTCCACTTTTTCACCTGTCTTCCTTAACAGTTTTATTTTTCGGAGTTTCAAGAACTATTTCATCCCAAACACACTAACTAACCCATTAAGCCTAGAAAAACGTGATTTTTAGGCCTTCCATGGTTGCTTGCAGAATTGTGTGGCTCAGAAGCCTAGCATATTTCTTGTTTATACAGACACTAAGAATGCAAATATTAACCCAGTTTCTTCCATTGGAAAAACACTTTCCCCCCTTTCCCTGAGAATTGGGATTTAAACACATTAACAGCAATTAGTACTTGAGCCAAGAATTCAGATTTTGAATAAAACTATGGTTGACATTTGCTCCTTGATGAGAGAGTGAAAAATGCTCCATAAAGTTTCTATTAACTTCAAAAGCAGCAACATCTGCTCCAATCCACAAAGCTTCAGGGTCTACATGGAGGAAGAGAGTACTGTCTGCAAGCTAAGAATCCAGCCAGCAGTCAAATTCACAGTCTTCCTACCTTGGCATTAAAACATTGATGGAGAACATCATTTGCAGCAAAAACTTGGAGAAGCTTTATAAAGCAAGATGTTAACCCAGTATCGTGCTTGAGACTGACTGAGAAAACTTGGAATTGCAGCAATCTGAGAAAAACTGCCAAATGCATTTATTTTACAAATGTTATTCCAATTTCTCCCCCACTTCCTCTTCCTCCTCCTCCTCCTCTTCTTCTCTTCCTCCCTCTTCTTTCTCTTCTTCTGGTGTGTGTGTGTGTGTGTGTGTGTGTGTGTGTGTGTGTTTTCCTTCCACCATATTTGCATAACCCAATGTAGATGTTTGTATCCTGTAACTCTTTAGGGCTGTTTGCTGATAGAATCACTTCTGGTATTAGCTGACTATTAAAAAAGACCTAACATTTTCCAAACAACGCTGTGGTTTTCTCAGTTATGTAAGTTCCCCCCCCCAAAATTCAGGGGGATTCCAGACCATTTTGCAATTAGTTAAGGATTATATTTCCTTATTTTTATTAATTTTATGTAAAGTGGGATTTATCAGTGGAGCATTCATTGACACTGACTTCAATTTATTCTGATGAAACTGACTGACATCTGTGTGTGCTGTTCATCAGTCATAATTTAAACCATTCTTAATTGCATTAAATGTAAATTAAGACATTCAATTTCAGCCATTATTTTTCATAAAACACTGTGAACTGAGTTTTAGTGGGTCATGAGATCTTACATTCAAGATAAATAGGGTAAATCCAAAACTTACCATTGATGTTCATATTTCACCCTTTGTCGACTGTTTCTTTTGTCGCTTACTAGATTGGAACAATTAATTTGCTCTTTGAATAGATGGATGGCTAAGGAAGATGTAACTGAAGTTCTTAACAAATGGTTTTAGCATTTTTAGAGCTTGCCTATGTTTTAAATATGTGATTTAAAAAATCCTTAATTAACTATCTGTCTAAACCTAATGATAATTTGCATTGAAAGTGCCAAACTAAGTTCTCTGATTTGGAACTCACACCTTTAAGTCCTTGGGTTTTAAGAATTTAGTATTACATTTTGAAAAAATGGCTTAGCTCTGTTAACATAAAATTTCAACACTATAGACTACTAATGTAAAAATTAGCAACATCTGTGATACATTACATACTCTATGACATAATATAAAGTATAATCTTCCCCACTCTTTTTCTTGATAGCTGTTGCATTTTCCAAATAATTTATTCTGGTTTCATTTGTAAGCAACTGTCACCAACTACTGCAGTTCTCCCCGTTGAATGAGAACAATCATCTTTTAGTCATATAATAGAGTGATAATGATAATTATTAATAGCAAATGATAATAGGCATTTATATGATATATTTTAATGAGAAAAAAATATATATCAATGGTTAATATTCACCACTAAAGAAACATTCAAATAGTACAGACAGCCCATGATGGACAGCCTAAGAGAAATCGGGCCCAGGTGAAAATCATGCTGTTAGCAAGTATTAGTTTCCAATAGAATGAAATATCAAATAGATTGGCTGAGAGATTGGATTTAGATGGGTTCCTGGTGCTTATTTTATCTAGGTAGGTATGGGAACACTTTTATGGATAGAGGTTTTGTTTTATTTATTTTTTAAAATCTTTATCTCATCTTACATGACTAAACACTGGATTATTCTTATAGGGAAAAGAATTTTTCAAGACCTTCTGGATGTGCCCATACAGTGAGTGTATATTGTACTATCAATAAACACAGAAGATTTAGATTTATATAAGAGAACACTCCTATGCCACTTACCCCAGTCTATGGTGAGAAGTTCTCTTCCATAACAAACTAGCTAGAACTTTACCATGTCATTAAACCCCCTTGCTTTCCAATTGAAAGTTGGTCAACACAGAAAAAGAAACTGTCACACTTGCCTTAGTTACCTCGTAGTAAAATTTTATATGACTATTATATACGACATTTACATTTCAATGTCAGTTCAACTGATGGAAAATGAAGTGTTGCAATAAGTCTGGAGATGGGTAGTGATGCAATCATCCTACCAGTTTCTTGCTATTAATATATGTCTCTTACTCATTTTTAAAGATAGCATAAATGAGAGTACTGAATATAAATGGCTTTTGTAAGTCATCCAGGTCAGTGAAGCATGTCATTGTTTGCAACCTGAGTTCCATGAGAGCCCCGGCTGGTTGATAGGCACACCATATATTTCTCTCATAAATGAAAAACACAAACAATATTCACAGCATTTAATGAATATTATAAAATAATACAATATGAGTTTCCATGGGGAAAAACCAGTTGCATGTACTTAAGGGTGTAATCTTAGTGTGTCATCTTTAAACTATGTAAAACCTATATAAAAAGGCATTGTATAATTTATTTCTCCAGATGTAACATTAACAAACATTTTATTATGATTTATATTTTGGCTCCTTGAAAGATGGAGTAAGTTCTTTAGTATTAGCATTGCTAATGATTTTAATGAGGCATTAAAATGTTGTGGTATTGTAGGAACATTTTTCTTTTTTTTCCCAACATTATTTCATTAATATTTCACAGGACTTTTAATGTTAAATTGATGAAAGAACCTGAAAGCATAATCCACAAAGTGTCAAAGTGCTTGAACAGTGGGAAGGAACCAGAGAAAGGCAGGGCACAATGATGTGGTGAGGTCTGATGCAATACCCTTGCTCTGGGAGCACTCTGTGACATTACAGTCTAACTTTGGTAAAATGAAGACAAAACAATTTTATGTTCTCACCCAGGGTTTTTCTGCCACAGTTCACAGAAATCTAGCACACATAGCAGAAACTGTTTGTACTTTCAGATTACGGGTGGGGAAGCCAAACACACAAAGAGCTTTTCTAGGAGAGACAGTCTGTTGTTGATCACCTTTACTGAGAGTAACTTCCCTGGTTGGACATTCATAGTGAATCCTTTCTGCTATATACTATTTAATAATTCTAGTGTTTTCATGGCATCTTACAGTATTCAGATTGCTTTCATGGGCATTATGTTATTTAATCCTCACAAAGACCCTTATGAACTATGTGACCTTTAGGGGAAATCATTTTCTCCCCCAAATCATAGTACCTGTGCAAGAAGTTGCTATTTAGAAAACACAGTTACTGCAAAGTGACCACTCTTCCAAGTATATGGACTAGAGGAAATAGGGACAAGGATTTCATCCTCAGCTAGCAAAGCTTTCATATGGATCCCTAAATCCCAGGAAGAATGACTAGATTTATTTGAGACATGTGAGAAAGTTCAAACAACAAGGACTAAGTCACCTTTGCAACTGCATAGTGGAAATCCTGGCACAAAGGGAAACTGTTCTTGAATAAATTCTCCAATGTCACAGGTAAAAATAGCCCTTGTCATGGTCTGGCCTCAGCAGCTGTTTGTTCTGCCTGGATCAGAGCATGGCAGAATCATAATCTGGCTGGACAGTATCACTATCTTGTACATTTCATTACCTATAAGCCTGATCCTGCCCTTAAGCAGCCCTCAAGGCTACAACACAAAGCTCCATATGCCCTATAAGCAAACAATTTTATCACTTCTTGCTTTAGAGGAAGTGTGTATCACACCTTTAACGTGGTCTTTTAAGTCAGTATAGCTGATATAGGCTCAACACATCTGGGGGCTGTAGAACCAGGAAAAGAAAAATCTTTTGCTTGTGGAACCAAATGCAGGGCTTTCCAACTCTGTTTTCCAAGCCCTAGGCAGTGATTTTCAGAGTGTGGTCCATGGGCCCTCTATATCTGAATCACTGGGTGGGGTGAGTTTGGGGGTAGGGATAAATGGGGAGGAATAGGGGGAGAATAAAGGGAAGAGCAGGGATATTTATTAAAATGCGAATTCTTGGACCCAAACCTATTAAGTCAGACTCTCTATAGGGAGATTTTGGAAATCTTTATCTTAAACAAGATTCCTAGGTGATTCAGAATAGCAGTAGTTCTTCGTCTTGAAAAAAATTTTTGATTTAGTGTACCTGTATCACGTTTACTTCAGTACACAATTAGTTTGTAAAGATAACACTTATTAGTGATTAAAAATAGTTCTGTTTATGCAGTATTTGTACTACTGCTTGGAGAGAAGGGATTTACACTAACCCTGTAATGTTGTGAGGATGAAAAGTGGAGGTCCTGTTTGCGTCCCAGCATCAGCCACCCATCCTGCAAAAACATAGACCATAGTTGATCACAGTGGACAGGGCAAGAGTGCAGATCTCCTTTTTCTAGTGGCTCAATAACACCTATTCAAGAGTGCTAGAAGGTGTACAGAAAAAACTAAAAGCTGAAATGCAAGCCAGTCAGTTATACTGTTTGCTAGCTAATATAATAAAAGCTCCATTGAGGAGATGGCTTAATACCTTGACTAAAATTAAATTTTGGTATTATCTGTGTATTTCAATTATTCATGCTATTCCAAAACACCAAAGCATGAAAAATCTAGAGTTCTAGTACAGCCACCAATAACTATGTGGAAGCCAGTGTCAGTGTAAATAGAGCAATGGACTCTATCGCTCTACCTCATTTGTTTTTAGCATTTTAATAGGGCTCAAATTTTCAAAGTGTCTGGCCAAAAGCTAAGAAATCTGGTTCATGTACTACCATATTGGATTCTCTTCTGAATGTTGGAGCTTGTTTTTGTCCATTGATGTGAGCTGATAGAAGTGTCTTATTCTATCACATGGAGTGCCATTTAACTCCAGTGACTTCCAGTGCTCCTCAAATCATGCTGACTGTCAGGAAAACCAGACCCCCAGGCCTAGACACGTGCACAGACTTTGATTGCAGTCAATTCGTGCACCCTGAGGTATAGCAGGTTTGCATGTCAGAAGAAGTGTACAACATAGAAACAGGGTAGTAAACAAGTTACTTATTACCCTGACATGAACAAATTTCCGTATCTACTTTCAAAAGCATATTCTTTGAACTCCTAGGTCTCCCTTCCCCTCACAACACTGCTAACTAAGTGTGCACACACACATACCCCCCAACTCATTAAATTAATAAATCCCTTTCTTTTAACAAAATGACAGCAAAGGCCCAGAAATATTTAAAAAGAAACTCTCCAATGAAATATGTGTCTTGGCCTGCTTTACTATCCTTCAAAATGGACAGTTTGGTTTGGGAGGAATTTTTATTTGCATCTTTTTTGTCCTAATATTTTGCTAAGTACTCATCACTGCAACCAATATGCATATATTGAGTCATCTAAAAAGTTATGTGGTGTCAATATAAATAGAGATCCAAAGAGACCACCTAAAGGACAATATAGGAAAGTGAATAGAGAACAGGTATCTTTAAATAAACAAACACATAAAGATTAGTAAATAGAAAAATATCTTCTTAGTAGTAGGCATATAAGCTAGATGACCACTACATCCCCTTCCAGTGCTAATGTTCTTTGATTGTATGGTGCGTTGTTTAAGAGGATAAGCTTTGGAAAGACTACCCAGGTTTGAATTTCAACTCTTCCATGTGTGAACTGTGTAAGTTTGGTAAGTTATTTCACCTCTCTATTTTTATTTTCTTTGTCCAAAAAATGAGTTTTATGTTAAAATCCTTAAAGGATTGTTGTGAAAATTAAATGAGTTAATACATATGTCTGCCTTGCAGTAAGCGTTCACTGGGTATTAATTACTTACAATTATCTGTTGAGAACCCATAATATATCTTGAGATATTATGAGGAAAAACATGAAAAAATTTTTTGACATAGTTGTTTTCTTCATGACATCTGTCTATGGAGAGATTTATAAAACTATAATTTGAAAAAAAAATTATAAAATAGCACAGTACTGACTTAAATCACAATAGGAGACAGAGAAAGGAGAAAATATAGTGGAATAGTAGGATCGGAGGACACTTGTAAGAAGGTCAGCTGGAACTTATCTTTGAAGGATGGATGGTGTTTAGGTTGGTGGGTGGATGGAGAAGAAACGGTTTTAAGCAATGAACCAAGGAACTGAGATGGGAATAAGATTGAGGATACTGAACTTGTCAGATTAAGTATTAAGTCTGAAAAAGTGAGGTGGAGCTAGGTTATGGAGACAGAAATTGGCAGAGGAAGTTATCTTAATTGCCTGGCAGTAGGAAACCATTAGAAAGTTTTTAAACACTGATGTGCCATGATAAAATTAATATTTAAATATACTTTGTGTGTTGAAATTGGAGAGAGACATGGTAATAATTGTTAACAGTGGTTTCAAGTCTAATTGTGCATGTGAATCAACTGGAGCGCTTTAGCCCCCAAGGATTCTGATTCAGTAAGCTAAGGTAGCCTGTAGTTTTTCAAAGTTCCCTCAAGTTATTGTGAACTGTGTCCAGAATTTGAGAAGCACTGAGCTGGGAGCCTCTTGCATCATTCTGGGCTTGAGGCTGTGAAGCCCTGGAATAGAGTCATGGCAATGGCAGTGGAAAGGACTATTCAGATTTGAATGATGTCTTAAAGAAAGCAAGAGATTGGTGATAAATTGACTATAGGGGGATTAAAAAGGGGAAACGAGTCAAAGATTACTTCTAAGTTTCTAATCTGACGGAAGAAATGTTAGTGTGAGATAAACTGTGGGCCCCTTGAGTTTGAGTAGATGGCAATCTATTCAACAGTGCATATCCTGTAGGCAGGTGAAACTGCAAGACTGGAGCACAAATCAAAGGTCAGAATTGGAGACAGAGATTTGGGGGTCACTGGCAGAGAGTTGGTGGTTGGAGCCATTGGAGAGGGTGGATATAATCACCCAGAGGAATAAATGTAGAGAGAGGAAAGATGAGTGCTAAGAGTGGAACCTTATATGATACCTGTCCATTGGGCAGTAAAAGGATTTTGGCCAGCAGAGGAGACAAATAAGTTAGGCCATTTAGAATGTGAAATGATTGAACTAGAGGCTTTTGAAAGTTTTAAAAGTTGTGACAAAACTATGTAGATGATCTGAATGGTGTCCATGAAGTCTTTATGGGCTGCTCTACATGCAGAATATGAATTTATTGTGAAAGAGAGCAATCTGATGGTTAAAGTATTATATCAGTTATTCAGTGGTTCAAGTACAAGGAGTTGAAGTGGCAGAGGTGTGAAATAACATTAAAATCTGGTAGATCTCTTTTAGGGTTTTAGGAAAAAGTTCCTAAAAGGCCACTTACTATGTACTAAGTGCTGCCCTTGTATTTTACATGTATTAACTTATTTAATCTTTACAATTGCTCTAAAAAGTAGGCATTATTACACATACTTTATTGATGAGAACATTCAAGTGCATAGTGATTAAATAATTCACCGGAAGATACATAATTAGGAGCAGGAATAATTGGGATTCTAATCAAGACTTCCTTATTCCAAAACATGTGTTCTTTCAGACAGCTTAGCAAAATTTTTCAACTGAACTATCTAGAATGGCAGAAGAGAATGAATTCACTCTCAGGGTTATCAAAATGCAGTCTATTGAAAATGGGAATTTTTTGAATTCTTCTGTTTTAAAAATTTGTGTAAATTTTGCATTCTATTCCTTACTTTAATTTAATATAGCATTAATGTTTTAATTACTTAATTTCCCCATGTAAGAAGATGTACCATGTTCAAGATGTACCTGAAGTTTCCAGTGGTTTTGGGTGTTACCTGGCACACTGCCTGGTTCCTCCTGAGGGTGCACAGCACCATACCATGATTACCTTTTACTGCCTGGTGCATAGTAGGCACTCAATAAGGAGTTGGTGAATTAACATATGAATCAGAGGGATATAAAATTAACTGAATATACCGAGAAGGTAATTTCCCATGGGATGATTTCAAAGACTTCTAAGACATGGATGAAGTTTATATGTGTGAATTATTCTGTCATCAGGTGAGGCACACTAAGGATATTATATATTGAAGAGATCTGAATAGCATATATAGGGAGTGTTGTTTTGGTGAGCTTGGCAGTAGAGTTGTCTTAGCTAAGTGTAAGGTCTAGCAGGTAGTCTTTCTAGTGGGAGGCAGATTCAGAGAGAAATCATAAACTCTAAAGTGAGACTTATGAATGTGAAAGGGGCCATCATATGTCATGATTGAAGAAATGGGGATTTAGGAAGTCAGGCAGACATTAGTGTTAATGATAAAATCACCACAAATACTTATAGCTTTAAGATTTCATCAACCTGGAGACTGTTAACATGTTGTAGTCATATATTTATCATTCATTCATTCAACAAACATGTTTTGAGCACATATAATGTATCAGGTACAGGGCTATGTAAGATGATGGTTATAAAAATAAAATAGATGTAGAACTTGCCCTTAAAGAACTTACAGTCTATTGCAGAAAATGAGGTAAGTATGTCTATCATACAAGATAAAGAGCAATAATAACAGTAAGAAATGCACAAACCCATTATCGTAGAAGTTCAAGGAAGGACAGATTACATATTGGGAGAATTAAGAATTGCTTGTGAAGGAAACAGCATTTGAGCTGAGTCTTGAAGGATGAGTAGGACCTGCGCACTTATAGATGTACTGATAACATGTTTACTAGCCTCTTGGCATGGATTACTCTCACCTAAGCAGAGTGAGTTTACAAGTAAAAATTCACCTGTGTTTGTTTTTTTACTGCGTATCTGGAATACCCATCAGTGGTCAAGATGCCTAGCCAAGATGATTCATAGGCCAAGATATTATATTTTGCCTTTAAATTATTTCTATAACAATTATCATATCATTTTGTGTTTTCTTAGAAGGAAAAAGTTTGGACATATGCAGTTTTCTGTTGAAGACATCATTAAGTAACAGAATTTATTAACAACTACAATTGAACCAAAGGACACATCAACTGATTGTTAGTTCCCTGCCATCAAATGAAGATATATTATCAGTATTTGTGTTAAATATTCCATTTTAACAGTGCAGATACATATTCATTAGCAGGCAGAATAACCTTAGAGTTTGCACTTTGCAAATGCCTGTTATTTTTGCTAAGTCTGCACAGGTTTTAAAACTTCGTATTACCTTCTGCATGTAATCTCAGAGTCTGTCATTCACATGTAGAAAACTCACCTCTCTATTTAGCCTGTGGTTGGTGAGAGATAGACATTTACAGGGCCCCTCTGCCCTTGAGCTGTTCCATTAGTGCATGGAAAGCACCTTGCAGCCTGTGACAAGCGCAGCAGATCGGCACTAAATCAAAAATCAGTGCCAGCCAGGGATCTAAGCCACCATGAAGGTCACAGCCATCAACTGCACGCCATCTCAATCCAAACAAAACACATTGGATACAGGGGGATTTTCACAACTCACAATAGGTGACAAACATTTCATGTTAGAGTAATCCATAGCAGTGAAACTGAGAACTGACCTTTTAAGTACTTTTGAGTATTTAATCAAACTTTGAACAAGCTGGTGGTAATTTTTGGTAATATTTTATATTTAAAAACAAAACATAAAATAAAATCTCCACATCATCAGGTTACTGTAATCAGGATTTTGATGGAAAAAATCCTTTTTTTAAAAAAAATTCCTGTTTGCTTTTAAGAAACAAAGTCAGCTTTATATAAAAAGTTTTACTTTCTTTGAAAAATGTGCCACTGATCCATTATGAAATGGACAATTCGTGCTCTAAACTGCCCAGTTTTGCTTACTTTGAGAATTTATAATTAACGTTTATATTAAATAGGAAATATTAGGACTTAGTCTGACTTTAGTACACATTCACCTTCAGCAACTGAGTTCAATTGAAGTTGGTGAATTTGAGTCTACATGTTAATAGGGTTTCTGTACTGTCCAGTGAAAGTTTTGAATAATATAAACATTATTTAAATGTTGTAGGTCTAATTCCCTTTTTACCTCTAACTCGAAAAAATAAAAAATCAAGAAGGAAAAATATGTCAACATTAAATTATAAACTCTCTTCCAACTTCATGATTTCTTTTATGGCATTCTTAAAATTAATTGCCTTGGTTAATAAGAAGTGTTGGATAGCCAAGCAAACTAAGCTGGAGTTTGCTAAATTAACTTGGAAAGTGACTGTGCTTTACAAAATGAAAAACTTAGATGCAAAAATTATTTTCATAATTGAACTAGCATAGTAATGTGATCTGATTGAGTTATATCACACTGTTATGGGATAGGAAGAGAGGCAAAAGCTTAGTCCTTTCACCTTTGATGAGATAATTGACAAGAGGCCAACAGAAGAGATTTATACATTGTTCTTACTAAAATGAGTTTTTGTGAATGATATTCAACTAAGCAATGGATATAGAGAACGGAGTAAAAAAGAAATACTCTTCACAATCTAATCAGGTTCAGAGCAACCAAGACAATTTTGAGAATATGCTATTTCAGAAACAGATGCTTGGACCCAACTCTCTCTGCCATTGAGTGAATTCATGATTATTTTACACTAGTTGGTGAAGTTTCTTGCAACTATAAAAGCAAAGCAGTCCAGCAGGAGTGTATGTAATGGAAGAATGCCATCTGCTGGTGAACCCTATCAAATCCATAATGAGTAAAACGTGAGGACACGTACCCTATAGACGAGGAAGATCCAAAGTTTGTGAAAGCAATTTTTCTTCTCAGAAATTTGTTCTCATTAAGCTGATGCATACCTTTGATATACATTATTCATTTTAAATTAACTTGGTTACTAATTTCATGGAATCACTAGTCAGGAAAGCCTTGGAAGAAAATGGGTGCAAAGGGCTTTTTTTCGTTTTTGCCAATTTACAAAGTTTTTGTATTCATCATTCATCAGTAGTCAGCAAGTGAGTCTGTTCTATTTAAAAGCTCTGGCTTTTCACTTAATGCATCCCATCTGTTTCTGAAATAAATTGCAATAATCCGTGTTTAATTTTAATCAATGTATTACTAAATATGCAAATTATATTAAAAGCCATGGTTTGAAAAAGCTTTCATTTGTAAATATGGTAGCTTAAAACAGGAAGCATATCTAAAAGCCATTTAGCTACAGTAGCCTAACTCTAACACTGTAGCTGATTTATAAAGCAGATCACAAGTTGATCTTTCTCCCACAAGGGGATATGTAAAACTGTTGCATATCAGATTTTGTTAACATCTGATGGGCTAGTGCTAACAGTGTAAAGAGACTCATACTTCAGCAACCATGTCTTTTACATTTAAATTAAGGTAATCTTATTCTATTCTACATCGTACTAATTTTTTTTTTTACACAACCTAACATATGAATTTACGTGATTGGTTTATGAATCACAGTTAAAGCAATTTGAGCAAGACTTTCAATCAATCTTAAATTTTTAGTGTCTAATTTACTTGTAATTTGCATAATTAATTGTGGAACGGATCCTTTGGGAGTCTCCCTCTTTCCCCCCTTTTCCTTTCCTACCTTGTGTCTCATATACTGAGTAGACAAATTGGGAATTATACTGGAGGTCTTTCAGGTCTGTTAGAGGACTTTGTCAGAAATCCAAAAATTATGTGTTGTATTGTTCTCTCTGACCTGTCTCGACTAAGAGTTAAATTCTGAAAATTGTCTGTTATCAGCAAAACAACCCATTAGCGTGGCTATCATTGAATTGTGTATATAGTTTACTAAGCAGTTACCTTACAGGAGGATTTTGGAATTCTTTCCTATATAGAGGTCATGAGTATGTAGGAATATATATATATAACCACATTCATATACAAAATTCTGTCATTTACTAATTGTTGTACCAGTTTGGGGACACTACCTAGAGTGCAGTCTAATCAGTGGTATGCTGGAGCAAAGTTTCAGGAATTTTGTCAGCCTGTTAAACATGGTCATTATTAACAACCACATTATATAAACTTAGAATTAAATAAATCATAATAAAACGTAATAAATGCTCAAAACGTATTACTTCCTAATTATCCCACTACATTTTAATGTTGTCTATGTTCTTAAAGGTATTTATATCTATCTATTGTATGTACATGGTAAAAATACTAGATAATGTTGTGCTACTGTTTATTTCTTCCCACTCCACATTTAGTGATATCAAATTGGTGGCTTGATTTGGCCATCATGAGAGTATTTACACCACAGAAATTGGCAAATGCTACAAATCAAAGCTTTTTTCCCCCTCTGTATATCTGGTTGTTAACCATTTACCAGCACACCGCTGTCTTTAATCATAGTACACAGAGCAGCTCAAAACATGTCTGCTATTATCTATTCTTGGGCTCTCCTAAGAGAGTAACAACGGCTCTCACAGACTCGTCTATGAAAAGCGGAATGCGTATTTGATTCCTTGTGGCAACTTAGCCCATAATTTCTTGTTAAACTTTAAAAATTAAGTTTTTTCCCCAAATTAATAGATAATTTGGAAAAAAAAGAAAAATTATTTTTTCCAATTACTTCATTATGTTGAAAGGAGGAAAGTCATCGATCATATCCATAACTTACCGAGCAGTTTGTGTCTTGCATATTGGCTTACCAGGCAACTTATTGCTGAGTTTAAGGGACTGCCAAGCAATGCTAAGATTAGAATTCGCCAGAAAATTAATTTGTGGAATAAACTCACTGCAACAGTGTAAATGCCAAGGACCTTGTTTGTTAGAAATAAACTTATTTCTCTATACAGAAAATTTATTACTCATTCCTCAGGATGCTTTATAATGTGAACAAATTAAAAACCTCAGCTTGTGATCCAAGGTCTTTTTCAAATTGAAAGTGACCTCGGCCTGCCCTAAGAGGGCTAATGATGTAAAAATAAGTAGGGCCCTGTACTCTTGGGAACACAGTGCAGGTCAGCAAGCCTCTTTTGGTGAATGCACCAATCTGCTCTGCCTCCACAGCCCCTTTGTGTTGCCAGACTCCCTGGAAAAGGCGGGCTGTCTGCTCTTGCCTAGCACTTACGTAAGAATTTTCTATTTTCAGTTTCCTTACTTCTTTTCTGTTCTTCTTGGATTTATACTCATGGATAAGAAATAACTCATAAGCCACTAAAAATGTCACCACGGTAAATTTTCCTCTCTCAAACGAAAAGAGAATTCAAAATCTATAATTTTTCTTTATAAGAACTGTTTAAGTTAAATATTAATTTCTAGGATTACCTATACAGCCGTTCCTCAGTATCAGTGAGGGATTGGTTCCAGTACTATTCCCTCCACCCTCAAGGAAATGAAAATCTCCAGATATTCAAGTCCCGATATAAATTGTTGAAGTATTTGCATATAACCTATGCAAATCCTCCTGTATACTTTAAATCATCTCTAGATTACTTAAAATATCTAATTCAATGCAAATGCTATGTAAATAGTTGTTATACTGTATTGTTTATTAGCATTATTTTTATTTTTATTTTTTTATTTATTTTTGACTATTTTTGATCCACCGTTGGTTGAATCCACAGATTCGGAGCCTGCAGATACAGGCTGACTGTATACTTACTCCTATTTTTTTAAAAAAAAGAACAGTTGAAGTCCCCTGTGTGCCCATCTCCTTCCCTTCTACTTAGAGGTGACCATTATACTGACTTGGGGTTTTCATTTGTTTATTTTTACTTACTGTTTTATCACATTTTTTCTACTAAACAATATATTGATTAATTTGGAATATTTTTGGCCTTCATGTAAAGGTAATCATATAGCATATATTCTTTGGTAACTATTGCTTCTATCATAAGACACTACTTTTCACAGTCATGTAATACTGCATTGGATGAATATGCCACAAATTTGTTTTTTCTACTGTTAGTAAACATTTGAGCTGTTTTCAATTTTTTCTATTATGAATCATGTCACTATAGTATGATTATTCATATACATGTGTTTTGGTGCATATGTGCAAGAGTTTCTTTTGGTACATGTTTAGAAGTGGAATGACATGCCTTCAAATCTACTAGGTAATGCCAAATTGTTTTCCAAAAAAATTACACTACTTTCTACTACCAGCAGCAATGTTTAAGCATTCTGGTGACTCAAACCCACACTTAATATTGTCAGAATTTTTAATTTTTGCAAACTTGGCATATGTGAAATGTTATCTTACTGTGAGCATTTTTTTAATCTTTTTATGCTTTTGGCTACTTCTGTTTCCTCTGTGAAATGCTTGCTCAAGTCTTCTGCCCATTGGGTCTTTTTCTATTAATTTACGGTAGTTCTTTATATATTCTGTGTACAATTTTTTGGGTTACTTACAGTGTATTACAGATAACTTCTCCAAGTATGTGGTTTATCTGTTTACTCTCTTGATGGTAGAAGTTCTTAACTTTAACATAGTTAAATTTATTATTCTTTCTTTATGTTAGTACCTTCTGTGCTACTTTGAGATTGTAGATATTCTTCAATATTGTCTTTTAAATTTCATACTTTTGTTTTTAATATTTAATTCTTTGATCCGCAAACTTTTTTGTTTATGTGTGTTAAAAGGATCTGTAATAGAGTCTGACTCCATGTTTGATGTTAAACTGCTAACAGCTTTCAGGCTCTATCCCCTCCCCTCCTTTCCCTTTGGCCGACATATGGCAAAACTGATAAGAAAGCCTAGGTGCCCCCTCAATTGGTACCAACAGGAAGTTCAAATCACATAAACCCCAGCCTGCTTGTGAGGAGCCTCACCCTCGTCCCACCACTAACCACAATAAAAACCAAAGTCACTTGCCTCTCCCTCACTTAAGCACTCTCTTGGGTGCCTGTCCTGCTCTGCCCTGAAATCCTCATTATGTGAGTAATAAACTTTTTTCATATCCCCTTGGGGTATGGTGTCACCAGTCTTGACATCTGAACCAATTTTGGATGGGGGGTTGATCTCACCCTTCATGGGACAACCACAAAAATAAGATCCAGTTCCATTTTTTCTCACACGAATAACCAGCTGTCTCAGTGATATTAATTAACAGTTCATCTTTATCCCATCATCTGCAATGCTACCTTTGTCAAAAATCAGGTCTGTTTCTTGGCTCTCTATTTTATCCTGTTGGTTATTTTGTCTATTTCTATGCCAATACCACTGTCTTAATTGCTCCAGCTTTATAATACATCTGATATCTGGTGAGGCAAGTCTCCTCATTCTGTTTTTCTTCTTGGCCCTTTTATTTCTATATAATTTTTAGAATCAGCTTGTTAGTTTCCATGAAGAACCCTTCTTGGGTTTTTTATTGGAATAGAATTGAATCTTTACATTTTTATGAAATTAAGTATTCCAATCCATGAGTATATTAAGATTTATATTCCATTTATTTAGCTCTTCTTTAATCTCTGTCAATAAAATTTTATAATTTATCTGTATGGATCTTACCCATTGCTTATTAGATTCATTTCTAGGCACTTCATATTTTTTGATACTGTCATAATGAATGTCTTTTTTTTTTTTTTTAAAGATAATTGTAGATTCACATGTAGTTGTAAGGAATAATACAGAAAGATCCCTTATTCACTTTGCCTAGTTTCCTCCAACGGTAACCTTTTGCAAAACTGCACTATAATACTACAACCAGCAAATTAATGTAACTCACTGATCTCATTCATATTTCCCCAGGTTTTTTTTTTTTTTTTGTCTTTTTCGTGACCAGTATTCAGTCAGTGAGTGCATTCAGTCAGTCAGGATCGGCCCCATAATTCCCCAGTTTTAATTGTACACATTTATATGTATGTGTGTGTGTTGAATTCTATACACATTCATCACTGTGGTTCAGGTATTCATTACCACTGTTCAAGATACTGAACAGTTTCAACACCACAGAAATCCCTCCTGTTACCTTTTGTAACTACACCATTGTCTTAGTCCATTCAGGTTGTTATAACAAAGTACTATGAACTTATAAACAACAGAAATTATACTACATATTATAAATTATAGATTATGCAATATATTATAAATTATAAATACTATATACTAATAAACAACAGAAATTTGTTTCTGACAGATCTGCAGGCTGAGAAATTCCAGATCAAGGCACCAGCAGCTTCAATGTCTGGTGAGGGTCTGTCTCCTTGTTCATAGATAGCTCCTTCTTTCTGTGTGCTCACATGTTGGGAGAGGTGAGCTAACACTCGGGTTTCTTTTATAAGGGCCCTGCTGTGGACTAAATATCCCCCCAAAACTCATTGAAGCTTGATCCCCATTGTAGCAGTGTAAAGGGGGTGGGAAATCAGACTATGGCAGTGTTAAAAGGTGGGACCTTGGGCCGAGCCCGTGGCACACTCGGGAGAGTGTGACCTGGGAGCGCAGCGACGCTCCGCCGCGGGTTCGGATCCTATATAGGAATGGCCAGTGCACTCACTGGCTGAGTGCCGGTCACAAAAAAGACAAAAAAAAAAAAAAAAAAAAGGTGGGACCTTTAAGAGGTGATTGGATTGTGATGACTAAGCCCTCATTCATGGACTGATGGGTTAATGGTTTAGTGGGTTGTCATGGGAGTGACACTTATGGCTTTACAGGGAGAACAAATAAGCACATTGAAGAGCTCTTGCCAATTTCACCATGTGGTACCTTGGTGGCCACAGGACTCTGTGGTATTCCCACCAAGAGGAAGGCTCTCACCAGATGTATTCCCTGAACCTTGGACTGCCCAGCCTCCAAGGTTGGAAGAAGTGAATTTTGTTTCTTCATAAATCACTTAGGTTCAGATAGTCTGTTGTAAGCAACAGAAAACAGACTAATACAAGCACTAATCCCACTCATGACAGCTCTGCCCTCTTGACATAATCATCCGCCAAAGGTCTCATCTCCTAATACCATCACATTGGTGATTACGTTTTAACATAAGAATTTTGGAGGGACACAAACATTTGAACCAAAGCAACCTTTTTTCTACCTCCCCTCATCCCTCTCTACCATCTGGCAATGACTAATCCGTCCTCCTTTCCTAAAATTTTATCATTCCAAAAATTTTATATAAATGGAATCATACAGTATGTAATTTTGGGGATTGGCTTTTTTCATTCAGTGTAATTCCCTAGAGTCTCATCCAAATTGTGTGTGTCGATAATCTGTCCACTTTTCTTAGTAGTCCTTGTTGTATATATAACACGATTCCTTTAACCATTTACCTCTTGATTCCAGTTTTTAGCAATTACAAATAAAGCTGCTATAAACATTCATGTTTAGGTTTTGTTTGAAAATGATTTTTATTTCTATGGCATAGATGTTCAGGAATGCAATTACTGGTTATATGTTAGTTGCACGTTTAGTTTTCTAATCAATTGTCTGTTTTCCAGAGTGGTTGTGCCATTTTACCTTCCCACTAGTAATGTATGAGCGAGCTGGTTTCTCTGCAGCTTTGCCAGCATTTGGTGGTGGTATTATTTTTTAGTTTAGTCATTTTGATATGTGTGCAGTTGTATCTCATTGTGGTTTTAATTAAAAATGCCCTGATGGTTAATGATGTTGAACATCTTTTCATGTGCTTATTTTTCATCTGCACATACTCTTCATTAAAATGTCTGTTCATACCTTTTTCTCATTTTCTAATTAGATTATTTGTTTCTCACTGTTGAGTTTTGAGAGTTCTTACTGTATTCTAGATACTAGTCCTTTGTTAGATATGGGGTGTTACGGCTTGAATGACGGTGATTCCCTCCATAATTTATGTGTTGAAACTTAATCCCCATTGTGATGGTACTAAGAGGTGGGGCCTTTGGGGAAATGATTAAGTCATGAGTGCTCTGCCCTCATGAATGGATTAGTGCCTAGATGGAGGGAAGTCGTTTAGGCCCTTTTTGCCCTTCCATGTTTTCCGTTATGTGAAAACACAGGCTTTGTCCCCTCTGGGGGATACAGCAACAAGGCTCCATCTTAAAAGAAGAGACTGGGCCCTAGCCAGACACCAAAGGCTGATATCTTTATCTTGAACTTCCCATCCTCCAGGACTGTCAAAGATAAACTTCTGTTCTTTGTAAATTACAGTACCCAGTCTCAGGTATTTTATTATAGCACACAAACAGACCAAGATATGTGACTTGAAAATATTTTCTCCTGGTTAGTGGTTTGTCTTTTTATCCTCTTCAAATGGACCTTCACAGTGCAAAAAATTTTAATTCCTATGAGGTCCAGTTTATCAAATTTTCCTTTTATGAATCATGCATTTGGTGTCAAGTCTGAGAACTATTGGCTTAGCTCCAGAACCTGACAATTTTTTCTATGTATTTTTTTTAAAGTTTTATAGATTTATATTTTACATTTAAATCTATGATTCATTTTGAGCTTATTTTTGTATATGGCATGATGTTTAGGTCTAGGTTCTTTTTTCACCCTCTACGGATGTTCAGTTGTTCCAGCACCACTTGTTGAAAAGGCTGTACTTCCTCCATGGAACTGATTTTGCATCTTTGTCAAAAGTCAGTGTAGCATATTTGTGTGAGTCTATTTCAGGTTCTTCTGTTCTGCCCCATTGATTTATGTGTCTGTCCCTCTGCCTGTGTCACACTGTCTTAATTACTGTAACTATATAGTAAAGTGTAATATGAGTGGAGTAATTTTTACAATGTCTTCTTTGTCACTTTTCTTTGTCAAGATTGTTCTAGCCACTGTAGAGCCTGTGCCTTTTCATATAGATTTTAGCATAAGCTTGTCTAAGTTTATGAAAAAAACATTGCTGGGACTTTAATAGGAATTGCATTAAACTATAAACCAGTTTTGGGAGAACTGACAGCTTTACTATATTGTCTTCCAATCCATGAACACGATGTGTCCCTCCATTTATTTATTTTAAAAATCAGTATTTTGTAATTTTTAGCATATAGATCTTGCACGTGTTGTGTATTCATAATTCATTTTCCTTAGAGTGGTTGTAAATTGTATTGTGTTTTTAATATCAGTTTCTGCATGTTCACTATTACTATAATTACTTTTTGTGTGTCTTTTACATTTATTGAAATTACTGATACGTTTGGATTAATTCTGACAATTTTTAGTTAGGGATTTCTATTTGCCCTACCTTTCCTGTGCTTCTTTCTTGTCTTTCTCTAAATCAATTGCATTTTTTTTCCATTCAATTTCCCCTTACTAGTTAGGAAATTTTATGCTTTATTATTTTTATTTTCATAGTCATTCTGGAATTAGCTTTTGAATGTAATGTATCAAAGTCTAACATTAATTAATATCTTTACCTCCCTTATTAAACATACAAAATCCTTGGAACATTTAAATTCTAATCACACCACTCCTGGCTTAAATGTTCTGTCTTACATGCTATTATGCTATTGTCATATAATTTTTGTATAATTGTAATAAATTTTATCAGTTTTGTTTAGTTCCACAAAAATATTTTTAAATAAAAAATTTTTTTATTGTGGTAAGTAAATATAACATAAAGATTGCCATCTTAAGCATTTTTAAACATACAATTGCATGGAATTAATTACATTCACAATACTGTGTGACCATCACCTCTATTTCCAAAATGTTTTCATTATCCTAAATATAAACTGTGTATTAAGTAATAGCTTCTCATTATTCCTTCCCCCAGTTTCTGTATCATTTTCATTTTATAAGAATCAGTGTTTGTTTAAATTTAATGACATATCTACAGTTTTCTTTGCATATCAGATCTTCCATCTGAGTTTACGTTCCTTCTGCCTGAAGAGCATACTTTAGAATTTTCATTAATGAGGATTTGTTGTAGCGAATTTTCTCAATTTGTTTTTTTCTAAAATTATGTTATATTATGTTACATTAAAAAATACATTGTTTTCTCCTTGGTCTCTATATTCTTCTTGGATATACAATTCTATATTGATAATTATTTTCTGTCAGCAAAGTGAATATATATTTCCTCTGTCTTCTGGCTTCCACTGTTGCTGACAATTCTGCCTTCATTGTTTTTTCTTTTAAGGTGATATGACTTTTCTCTCTAGTTTCTTTTAAGATCATTTGTCTTGGTGTTTTGCAATTACTGTGATAAGCCTGGGTATGGATTTATTTGTATTTATCCTGGTTAGAACTTGCTGGGCTTTATAAATCTGAATTGTTGACTATTATAAATTCTGAAAAGTTCTCAGCCATTATTTCTTCAACTATTGCCTCATTCCATGCTCTCTCCTCTGTCCTTCTGTCATCTGATTACATATGTGTTAGACCTTTTCATTCTGTGCTCATATCTCTTAAGCTTTATATTTTCTATCTCTTTGTCTCTTTCTGCTTGATTCTGGATAAATTGCCAAGATACATCTTCCAAGTTCACTGATTCTCTCTTTAGCTGCTCTTAATCTGCTATAGAACTTATTTATTGAGTTTTTAAATTTCATTTAATGTATTTTTGGTTCTTTTTCAAATTTTTACTTGTATTTCCCTTGGTTTTTACTCATGTTTTAATTCTCTTATTTCATAATGATATGAAGATATTTGTTTTATATTCTGTGATTGATGTTCCAATATGTAAAGTTTTAATATATTTGATTCTGTTTTATGTTATTTCTGCTAGTTTTTACTCATAGTACTTTGTTTTATTATGTGTTTTGTGAATTTTGATGACTGTGAATTGATATTACTTAGAACAGTGAGAATTCCGTAAGGCCTGACTTGAAGGTGAGTTACTCCAGGGAAGATTTATATTTGATCCTGTTATGTGTCTTCGACCCCTTTAAACTACATTCTTGGCTTGAGGTTTCCAGACCACTTAGGTAGTGTGAATTCAGGATGGAGACCATGAGAAAGCTGTCGTGATTACTAATACTTGTGATTTTTTTTCCCCACTCTTCATTTATATTCAGTACTATGGCCAGGCAGTTTTCCCTGAAGTTCTCTTTGGGGAGTTGGGGCAAGGGGATCGGGTTCTTCTCTTTCCAAATTCCTGGGAGGCTGTGGAAATCTAAGCTTAATGTCATTTAGTTAGGTATCTGTCCTCGAGAGGAAAGTAGATTTTAGAGCTGTATTTACCTCTCTGGGTTCCCACAGTCTCTTAGTTTTTGATTTCTGAATATTCCTTTGTATCTTGCTGGCTCATTGATTCCTTTTACAAGGAAGTTTAATGCTTTACCTAGTATTTTAATGTTTTTATTAGGAGTTCAGGAAGGTGTCTAATCTACCACACTTCTAGAAATAGAAGTTCATTTTTCTTTTAAAGGTAAAGTGAAGGTTATAGTCATCCTTATTAGGAATCACAATAACTTGCAATCATTTCTTATACTTAAGATAGATACTTAGGTTCAAAATTAGCAGAGAGCACGTAACTAAATAAATTATCTTTCTCATAATAGATATTGGGAGGGGAGGAAACTCCTCTGCAGTTAGATCCACAAAAGTAAATGTTAAACCAAACGGGAACATTTGTACTGTTATTGCTGCTTTTTCATTTTTGAGCAATTTTTTCAGTATGAAGTATACGATATTCCTTGCAAGAATCCTATGAAGTTGCTAATTTCATTGTATAATCAGGGTGCTCTGAGGGTTGAGGCTCATGATGAGTGAGAATGGTAATAGCTGCATTATATTCCATTGAAGTGATAGATATATTTTCTTCCCATTTCATTTATTAGTATTAAAGTTGGTTCCATTTTTTGTTTGTTTGTTTTGTTAATACTACTACTGTCATAAAAATTTGTTGACATGAGCTTTTGCCACTTTGATTTTCTTTTATAAGAACATTTTAAAAATAGTATTTCTGGATAATAAGGTATGGACAGTTTTAATTATTCCACACCTCATTTATGTATGTTAATTTGAAATGATACAGTCCCTAAGTTTAACATAATAACTCTTAGTGAATCACCAAAAACTTCTGAAAGACTGTGGTTGTAGCAGTAGCTTCAGGTTCTGTCCTGGTAGGGGTCTCGGAAAAATTTCTTTTTCCAGGGCTTTGGCTCCCCTGGCCTCTGCCAGTTTGTAACAAGACTTTCTCCTTTTAGTCATCAAACTATCCCCTTCATTAGTTTAAGCCTGTTTGGCCTTAAATGTGAAACAGGCTTATATGACTTGATTGTAATACAGCAGTTTGAACTTAGACACAAAACTATATTTGAAGTGTAAGAATGTCATTAGCTCTTAGCAGTATATTTTTAAAGGATTATTGGATGACTTGGACCTGGGCAGCATGGCCTCTAAATGTCTAGCCACTCTTGAGAAGTTCCAAAAGCTAAGATTTTGACATCGACATTCTGGGACCATTTCCCTGAGGCAGCTAAAGACAAGACCAGATGGGGTTTGTGCTGCTGCTGCTATTGAACATGCTGAGATATGTTCACAGAATGACCAAAGCAAGATTCATTCCTTGGGGTGCTGCCCATTGCTACAGTGACATTTGACACCCTCCCCCCTTACAGTGTATAGAGAAGTATATCAGGAGTGATGAGATACCATAACCTTTCATTTCCCTCCTAGCTGGGTGTCTTTCCTTTTCTTCCTCACTGGGTTGAAGGAGGCTAGGAGATAGTCTTAAATATTACTTATGTTTTACCTTGTATTTTATCTTGTGAGTCTGTTCTCTATGTAAAGGCCCAGTTATATAGAGGGAAAAGAACCTACTCTTGTTTTCATCATTGGGAGGGGAAAATTTAATCTCAATCAGACTATCATAAGTTTTCTCTTGCGGGGGTAGTTAGGTACCGTTTTAGAGTCCTGACCACTAAGCTGTCAGGAAGTCTGATTGGATCCAAGCCAGGTGTATGTGGTTATCCTTGTATTCTGAATATTATCGTTGTTATTATTCCTGCTGCTATTATTATTATTTATAATTTTGGTGTTTTTTGTTTGTTTTTAGCTGTTACTGTGTACAAAGTACTGTGTTAAATCTTTTAGAGCAACTCTTTTATTTATTTTCCTCATTTTACAGGAAATTGAGGCTTAGAGAGATTAAGTAGTTTATTTGAGGCTATATGCAGCAGAGCCAGAGTTCAAACCCAGACTTCCTCTTAACCAGTTCTGTGTACTATACTGCCTTTCTAATAGAAAATAATCCATCCTCTAAGACCTCATACTTCAAAATGCAGCTCCTAGACCAGCAGTACTGGAATCACCAGGGAGCTTATTAGAAAGGCAGAATCCGCCCCACTGCACCCCAGAACTATTGAATCAGAATCTGCATTTTAACAAGATGTTCAGGTGGTTCTTGCACACAGTAAAGTTTGAGAAGCACTACTCTAAAATAGAACATTAAAGAGGCAGATTAGGTTGATTAGGGAAGACATTACAGAGGAGATAGAAAAAGAACTGATATTTGTAGAAAGGTATTTTCAACTTTTGTCTACAGATGGTGCTATGGACTGAAAGTTTGTGTCTCCCCAAAATTCATATGTTGAAATCCTTATCCCACTGTCATGGTATTTGGAGGTGGGAGGTAATTAGGTCATGAGAGTGGAGACCTCATGATGAGATTAATGCCCTTGTTAGGAGGAGATACCAGAGAGATGATTTCTCTCTCCTCACTGTGAGGCTACAGGAAGAATGTGGCTATCTGCAAACCAGGAAGAGAGACATCACAAAGAACCAGATTGGTTGGCATCTTGATCTTAGACTGCCAAGACTCCAGAACTGTGAGAAATAAATATTCGCTGTTAAAGCTGCCTAGTCTATGGTATTTGTTATATTACAGTGACCTGAGCTGAGACAGATGGTATACAGTAATATGGAAAAAGACTTCTGAGGGAAAGCAAACAAACAAAAACCTGTCTAGTTTTCCTGTCATTAGCTGGTTGGCCGATATAGTAATCCTGATCTCATTATAAGGCACACGGTAAATATTCAAAAATTCTTTAAAATTTGTTTTAAGACCAACTTCTTAGCATGGCATGCAAGCCTTCCCATCTGACTTAAACATACATTTTTAGTCCTAATCTCACTACATATTTCCATCTATTCTAAACTCATCGTATTTAAATAATCTCTCATTCACTTACTGATTCATATGTACAATAAATATTTGTTGAGCACTTACATTTACCAGGCATTGTGAAAGCAGTGTGTACTGATTATATTTTCTTATTTTTATTATTCTTGATGCTCTGGCATTTAGGGCATTGATCCTGGAGAGAGTTCCTCTCCCAGGGCTAGTTAATTCCTAGAGAGAGCAAATGACTCCCTGTGAGCATGCCTTTGATACACAAACCAACTAATCCAGAGCCCACATCCCCAACCATCTTTATCAAACCCTCACACACTAAGCCAATATTTCCCCTGCCCTGAGTCACCCCAGGGCCAGGTACTAAACCACTAGGGACCACCCCAATAGCCCAGAGCCCAGCAAAGTTATTCAAACTATCTAATCATAAGCTTGCTCAGCATACCTACTCTGCTTCACCTGTTCCTTCACATAAAAACCCCAATGAAAGGCCATGCTCTCCCCTCTTGCCCTTCTGCCTCCTTACTGACCTTGGTGATTTCTTATGTGTCCCTGCATGGCAGGCTATACATCCTGTTTCTAGGGATCTCTGAGTATAAACTTCCTTCATGACAATCATTTCCATGTCTGTATGTCTTACCATGCCTTCTTAAAATAATTACCAGGTACAATTTTAGGACACAGTGGTCAACGAAGACATAGGGAGATGGGCAGAGAAGGTGGCAGAATAGATGGTACCCAGTGTCACCCTGTCCCATAATCAACCAATTTACAACTATTAAAAAGCAAAGACTGCCAAGCTGGGACTGCTAGAGCTCAGGGGAAGAGGAGGAGAGACCTATGGAGTGCATGAAGGTAGGAGAAGCCACAATGAGAGAAAGAAGGGACCACTCTAACCGTTTCAAGCCCTGGCCATTTCAAGGCTGGCCCTGGTGAACACACGGAACAAGAGCTGGAGAAAACCACAGCTGTGCCCTTTGTGTGAAGTTGCGTGGAGACTGCAGGGGAGAGGAGAGCCTTGGTGGCCCCCAGGCGAGCAAGACCACTGACAAGGTTCCCATGGACCCACATAGGAGTAAGGGGCCACAGACAACTGAAAACTCAAAGGCTGATGAGTCACCACAAGGGACCAGCACATGGTCCACCCCATGGGAAGTGTTTGGAGTGTGGGTGGGGGGGGAGATGGGCCACCAGGAGAACATTGGGGCACAGCGTGGGCAGCTCATCTGCCCTCCAATCAGCACAGGCCCACTCTGTGTAGACTGGTCAGGAATATAGAACTGCAGGGGTGCAGTTTGCTGAAAAGACTCAGGCCCAGACCTGAGTTTCCACACAACCCAGGTGTATCAAATCTCATAAGACCTGGAAGTGCTTACAAGGTCAACAATTAAAACCAGAGCTGCACAAAAAGACTTCCCTAGAGAATCAGCAGCAAAGCAGCAGTTTAGCTCAACCACAAGACTCAAGTGCTGGTCCCCACAGGAAGTTACTCCATTTTAGAAGTAAGCAAAGGACAACAAATTAGCTCCAGTGCAGAGTTTACGTGTTGGGGGTAGCTAATAATCCAACACAAAACTGAGAAAAAACACAAAGCACCCACAGATCAGAGACAAATTTCTGATATTAACCAGTAAAGGTCTAACACCACCAAAGAACACCTATAAAACCTAGAAGAGCAGGAAGCCCCCCAGTCTCCCAAGCTGGGGTCGGAGGGCCAAGGGCCTCAGCCGCGATCCCTATTGTCCACATCTAGCTGGGCAATGACAGTGCAGCTGCCGGAAGCTCCCCAGGCCCTGAGCCAGGTCGGGGGTGCCAAGGGCCTCAGCCACGCCCCCCTGACATCTGTAACCAGGCCAGTGAAAGAGCTGGCTATGGGCCAGCCCTGCTCCCTACCCCCACCTCCATCTCCCTGCCCCCCTAACTCCTTCCCCCTCCTAGTGCTCCACAATAACATCTTAGAATGCAAATAATAATAATAATAATAAATTAATTAATTAATTAATTAGTAAAAAAGGGGGAAGACAGAAAAAAAAATGTACGCAAGTTCCATTGGTATTCACTTGGAATGCACCAAGATGTCTGTACTGATTATTACAGTCAACATTCATTTTGATTGGTTAGTGTCCACCCCATATTACATGTCAAATTTTTTAACAGCACCTGCGGATGTCGGTAAACCCTAATGCCATTTTTCTTACCAACCAAGTTTCCATAGAGAGTAAGAGATGAGGCCGAAACTATAACCTTAGTCTTGGGACTTAACATCTAGTGCCCTTTCTCTTTTGAAATACAATCTGAACTACATAACTCTTAAGCCCTTGTGCCTTTGTTCATGATGCTCTTCTTCTTCTTTCCTTTTCTGATTTTAGAAATCTTATTTCTTGCTTAACTGCTACATTGTCACTGGAGACTTGCTGATCTCCCCAGGTGTAGTGGATTGAATTATGTCCCCGCAAAACTCCCTGAAGCTTGAATTGTGTCCCCCAATTTTTATCTATTAGAAACTTGGTCCCCACTGTGACTGTTAAGAGGGTGGGTAATTCTATTATGATAATTGGAAGGTGAAGCCTTGAAGAGTTGATTGGATTGTAGGACCATGCTGTAGTGAATGGATTAAAAATGGTGGTTGGGGCATGATTCTGAGGGCTTTAAGAGAGTCTGTCTGTCTCTCTCTCTGCTCTCTCTGCTTCCACCATCTTGCTATGTGAGACCCCTGGGTCACTGTCACCACCATCAGATGGACTTTGGATTTCCCAGCCTCAGAAACTGTAAGCAATAAATTTCATTTTCTTTATAATTACCCAGTTCCATGTATTTTGTTATGAGCAACACAAACAGATTAATACAGAAAATTGGTACCAGAGAAGTTGCTTGTAACAAGTACTTGAAAATGTGGAAATGGCTTTGGAACTGGGTGTTAGGCAAATGTTGGAGGAGTTTGGAGGACTCAGAAGAAGATAAAAAGACGAGGGAAAGTTTGGAATGTTTTAGAGACAGGTTACATGGTGGCGAGCAGAATTCTGATAGAAATATGGACTGTAAAGACCATTCTAAGGAGGTCTCAGGTAGAAATAAGAAGGAATTTTTCAGAAACTGGGGCAAAGATTACCCTTCCTGTGAACTGGCAAAGAACTTGGCTGCATTGTGTCCATGCCCTAGGACTTTGTGGAGGTTGGAACTTAAGAGTTGTGAACCAGACTGTTTGGTGGAAGAAATTTCCAAGCAGCAGAACATTAAGGAAGCTACATGGCTACTTGCAACAGCCTACGCTGAGTTATGGTAGCAAAGGCTTGACATGAAAGCCAGAATTTAAAAGGGAAGCAGAGTGTAAAAATTTAGAAAATTTGCAGCTTTAGCCATCTGGTAGAGAAGCAGAGAGCATGCAATGGTGCAGCCCAATGACCATTAGCTAAGAAGATTAGTGCAAAGAAAAAGGATTATCAAGAGAAGGGGATAAGGTCCTGAAGGCCTTGCAGAAGCCTCTGGGGCCAATCCTTCTATTTCAGGCCCAAAGACCTAGGGAGACAAAAAGGTCTTGGGGAACAGGCCTCAGGCACCCTCCATAGGCTCACTGCTCAGGAACACCTTGGGAAGCTGCTTCAAGCACCAACACCCCTGCTGCTTTGGCTACTCCAGCTGTGGGTAAATTGGCCCCAGGTGTGGCTGGATGCGCAGCTTTGGAAAATCAAGCTGGAAGCTTTGGCGGCATCCACATGGTGTTAGGTCTGCAGACTTGCAGAGTGCTAGAGCTGTGGAATCTTGGGAGCCTCCACCCCGATTTCAAAAGACGTATGGAAAAGTCTTCAGGCACAGGAATAGATCTGTCACAGGGGTGGAGTCACCACAGACAGCCTTTGCTAGAGCAATGCCCAACAGAAATGTGGGGTCAGAGTTACAGCAGAGAAACCCCAACAGCGCCATGCCTCGTGGAGTCATGAGAGCAGTACTGCCATGGAGACCCCAGACCTGCGGAGCTACCAGAGTGGAGCACCAGCCTGGGAGAGGTGAAGTGTGGCCTGAGACCAGGAAAGCCATAGCAGCGGAGCTGCCAAGGACTTGAGGACCCAACACCCACACCAGCGTGCAGAGGAGGTGGAACATGGAGTCAAGGTACATGATTCACCAGCTTTGAGATTTAATGTCCTGCTGGGTTTCGGACTTGTTTGGGACCTGTTACCCCTTTCTTTTGGCCTATTTCTCTCTTTTGGAATGGGAATTTGTACCGTTTGTCCCACCATTGTATCTTGGAAGTAGATAACTTGTATTGATTTCACAGATGGGACTTTGAACTTTGGACTCTTGAGGTAAAACAAGTTAAGACTTTGGGTATGAAATGAGTGTATTTGTATATGAAAAGGACATGAGTTTTGGGGGGCCAGGGGCAGAACGTAGTGGATTGAATTATGTCCCCTCAAAACTCATTGAATCTTGAATTGTGTCCCCCAAGTTTTATGTATTAGAAAGTTGGTACCCACTGTGACTGTTAAAAGGGTGGAAAATCCTATTATAATTGGAAGGTGGGGCCTTGAAGAGGTGATTGGATTGTAGGAGCATGCTGTAGTGAATGGATTAAAAATGGTGGTTGGGGGCATGATTCTGAGGGCTTTAGAGAGTCTGTCTGTCTGTCTCTCTACTCTCTCTGCTTCCACCATCTTGCTATGTGAGACCCCTGGGTCACTGTCACCACCACCATATGGACTTTGGATTTCCCAGCCTCAGAAACTGTAAGCAATAAATTTCATTTTCTTTATAATTACCCATTTCCATGTTTTGTTATAAGCAACACAAACTGACTAATATACCAAGTAAATTTTGTTACCTTTTCTTTTGCACTTTGTTTATGCATCTGTTAGAGTTCTTGTTTCATTTGCTTCACTTTTAAGTAGTTTTTATGTGTCTCCTTTATTACACTCTAAACTTTTTGAGATCAAGGAAGCTTATTTACACTTTTTATCTCCAGTACCTAGCACAGTACTGCACAGGGTAGGATCTCAGTAAACATGAAAGGAAATGACTAATTAATCATCAGAAGACTTGCAGAGGGGCTTGCTCATTGGAATCTAAGTCCTAGATATAATTTTCCTCACAGACTAGCAAAAACTTGTATGTGTACATAATAAACGAGGATATTTGCATTGAGCCAATAAAACAGGTGGTAGCATTCTTTATTATATTCCATGGAATAGGAAACTGATTAGACCAATCACCTTCAACATTCTCTGGCTCAGGTTCAGATAACCCAGGTTCATTGTGATAGTAAAATCCTTGTACAAAAATTTTGACTGCAAAATTATCCATCTTTATAAGGGCAGACAAAAGAAGTATTCACTGGAAATTTCTCAGTAGAGCTAGGAGGGTCTTACATGAGCCAGGTAGGCAAATCCTAGCAAGTGCGCTTCATTTGTTCTCATTTTCATAATTTAAACTTCTGCTGTTGAGCCTATAACATAATACTCTAATCTAATACATGGGCAGAGGCAATTTGGTTTTGTCATCTGGCAGTTATTCATTAATACTGGTGACTGAGAAAGGCTACATAAATGAATAAGGACAGTTTTTGTGAGTCCAGGATAAACGGTTGGAGCTAGATGAACTGTTCCTTTTCCTGTCATTATGGTGTTGAAGAACTTAGTGCTTTTGTGACTCAGGTAACCACTGTGGGAACTACTTAACTAGCAGGATGTGGCAGAAGATAAAGTCTTTGTTATTACCCCTCTGGGCTAGTCATCCCTGTCTCTGAGCTGTGCCTACACAGAGATATTTGTGCACAACACAGACACAACTGACATCGAAGTGAACATAATGGAATAGCTTTCCAAGAGAGAAAGCTTTGTTATTACTTTAGGGTCTGACATTAATTTTGACATTCTGAATTTCGGTGTTTATGAGAATCAGCCATAATAATAACCACCCTTTGCACAGGTACAGCACCTGTCTCCCCAGGGTCTAAGTGTCTCACAAGCAAGAAGTGTTCTGTGCAAAGGGGGAAGATGGATTGAGAGAATCTGGCCCCAGACAATTAAGAGCTACAATTCTTTTCCACAGCAAGCATGGAACATAAGGGGGACAATTTAGGATAGGAAATGAAGAATGCTGGATCCAGCTGAGACTTACAGGGAATTTAGCAAGACAGTAATGACCCGACTCAGAATTTGTCCAGCTAAAATTAACCATGACTAAAAAAATCCCCCCAGAAACAAAAACTCAGATATCACTGTATTCATGGCTATCTTTGGTATTTACCAGTAACCATTAAAATGCCAGATAATGTTTAAACATAACTATTGGGTTCATAAACTTACCTAATATAGCCTCAAAACTATTTTGTCTTAATTTGTGCATATTTTATAAACACAATCAAAATATCCCCTTTTGTCTGGGGAATAAAGACATTAAAACCGTCATCACATGTCATTTATTATTTTTTAAACCTTTGTCCCTGAGGGCAGGACTTATGGCTGGCTTCATGTTAATATCTCCAGCTCCTAGACTGTGCCTTTCCTACAACAAAAGTTTAATAAATGTTTCGTTAAATTGAAATTTTGTAGGTGTTTTATTCAAAACTGTTTTTCATAGCCTCTGATCAGTTACCTTTGGTTTTCAATTTATTTTTGTCTATGTGGGACTTTTTTCCCCACATATAAAGGTGTAGATGCAAATTTTTTCTAGAATGTTATCTGAAATTTTGTGGTATAAGTATAATTTTTACATAGCACCTATGTAAATTAAAGATTCTAATCCATAAAGCATATTCTACTAGTTTATGAGATGGTTTTTAAAAGCAGAGAATACTATATTTAGTTTTAAAAGCAAATAATACATTTTAAAAGACGATTTACACTTGTATTCTTGGGTTAAAATCTTTATTTCAATTGAAATGTTACACCGTATTTTGTAGGTTAATATTCATATAATAGTTGTATCAGTAGTTTGGTTTTCTTAATCGCATGCATAGATGATATTTGTAAGGGCTTATTTCTTTGATGCAGTTCAGCAGCTCCACAAAATGATTCTGTAAGCCTTGCAAAAGAAGATGCAGTGCAAGTGAGACCCGATCTTTAATATTATGAAAAGCACAGGCATAAGATAAGGAAGTAGCCAATGCAAAGAGAACCCTAAGAAATAAATCTGGTAGGATTTAAAGATGTAGATGGTGCCCCCACACTGACCTGAGGATTCTGTAGACTAGTAACAATAACAGTTTTTATATACTGCCTTATTCTTTTGTTTCATTTTTGGAACTTAGGAGTGGAGAGTTGAGTTAGTTACATTCTTCTGTTCATAGCACACTATAATCATCATCTATTCAAGCTCTCTCTTATTTTATTTTACACTTTTTCTTCCTCTATCCTTAGCCCCATTCCTATTTCTCTCTCTCCCACAGGCATCTCCCACTCCTACATATTTGGTATATGTATAGATGTATGTAGATAGGTACTGTATATATTGTATGTACTTAGATATCTTTCTATATGTGTTTTACATTTACATAAAGAGCATAGATATCATTTTCTTTACTTCTTTTTTCCACTCGTCACTATTTGAAAAATCAGTCTATGCTCCTTTTAGTTTCATTGCTTCTGACTGTTGTCTGTCTTTTTAAAATATGTATCCATCAGATTTTACTTATCAGTTCCTTTTCTAACATACACCTTGGTTGCTTCCAAATACACACTACCAAAAGCAAATAAACAAGTAAATGTTACAAAGAACAGCTTTATAGCTGTAAGTGAATATCTCTGGGGTGGATAGCCAGAAGTGAATTACTAGGTGATGGGGAGCATGCCTGCTGATTTCACTGGTAGTACTTAGTTCTTCAGAATGATTGCACTGGTTTGTGCTCCCATCAGAAATGCATGAGGGATCCCATTTCCTGGTATCATTGTCAACATGTATGCACTTTTTTCTTTTTTTAACTTTTAAAAATTGTGAAATATAAAGCACATACAAGAAGGTGTATAAAATAAATGTATAGCTTTCTCAATTATTAAAAAGTAAAAATTTAGGCACCCAGGTAAAGAAATAGAACATTGGTAGCATCCGTCAATCCTCCAAATGCCCCTTTGCAGTCATCATTCCCTCTCTTCTCCTGAACATAACCACTATTGTGATTTTTATGGTAATCACTTTCTTGTTTTTCTTCTTTACCTTTACTCTCCAAATATTCATCCACACTCACTGTAATTTAGTTTTGCCTGCTTCTGAATTGTATATATATTCTTTTGCGTTTAGCTTTTACTTGATATTATGTTTAGGAGATTCAACCATGTTGTTGTGTACTGCCATAGTTAATTCATTTTTGCTGTGGTATATTCTACCATATGATTACATACCATAATTTATTTATCCATTCTACTGTTGATAGATATTTGGGTTTCTAAAAGTTTTTGGATATTATAAATAAGGCTGAATGGACATTCTTATACATGACTCTTGGTATTCACGTGCATTTATTTGTAGTGAATGTATATCTATGAGGTGGATCTATTTTTTCTGATGAGCATTCTGAACCTTCTAAACCTTTTCTCCCTTGTTCCTTTTCTATTTTTTTTTTATTGAGGGAAATTCACGTAATGTAAAAGTAATCATTTTTAAATGAACAATTAAGTAATTAATTGATTCATAATTAGTCATTCACAATGTTGTGCAACCACCACCTCTATCTAGTTCCAAAACATTTTCATCACCCCCAAATAAAACTCCATAGCCAATACACAGTTAATCCCATTTTTCCCTCCCTGTAGCCCCTGACAACCACTAATCTGTTTCCTGTTTCTATGAATTAACCTATTTTGGATATTTCATATGAATGAAATCACACAATATGTGACCTTTTGCGTCTGGCTTCTTTTACTTAGCTTAATGTTTTCAAGATTCATCTACATTGTAGCATATATCAATGTTTCATTCATTTTTATGACTGGACAGTAGTCATTGTACTTGAGTATGTATACTGCAATTTGTTTATCTGTTCATTCGTTGATGGACTTTCAGGTTGTTTCCACATTTTGGCTATTGTGAATAATGCTGCTATAAATATTCCTGTACCTGTTTTTACTTTTTTTGAGTATATATCTAGGAACGGAATTGCTGGGACATATGGTAATTCTATGTTTAACTTTCTGAGTAACCACCAAATTGTTTTCCACAGCAGCAGAAGCATTTTACATTCCCACCAGCAATGGACAAGTGTTCCTATTTTTTCACATTCTCAGCAATCCTAGTGGGTTTGAAGTAATATATTATTGTGGTTCTGATTTGTGTTTCCCTAATGACTAATGATGTTGAGCATCTTTTTGTGTGCTTGTTAGCCATTTTCATGTCTTCTTTGGAAAAATATTTATTCAAGTCCTTTGCCCATTTTTATTTATTTATTTTTTCTTTTTAATTTATTTTTTCTTAATTGACCCATGATAATTGTATATATTTATGAAATACAATATGATATTTGTGTACATTGATACAGTGTGCAATGATCAAATCAGGGTGCTTATATCTATCACCTCAAACATTTGTCACCTCTTTGTGTTGAGAATATTTAATCCTATCAGCCAGTTACTTAAAGTTATACAGTAATTTGTTGTTAACTGTAGTCTCCTTATATTGCTATAGAACACTAGATCTTATTCTTCCTATTTCTCTATAATTTTATATCCATTGACCACCTTCTTCCCCCATCCCCTTACTAGTTTCTAATAACCCCTATTCTATTCTACTTTTATGAGATCAACTTTTTTTAACTTCTATGTATGAGTAGAAATGTGGTATTTCTCTACCTGTGCCTGTCTTTTTTCATTTAACAATCTTCTCCAATCTCATCCATATTGCTGCAAATGGCAGAATTCCATTCCTTTTTATGGCTAAGTAGTATTCCATTGTGTATATATACCACATTTTCTTTATTCAGTCATCCGTTGATGGACATTTAGGTTGGTTCCAAATCTTGGCTATTGTGGATAGAGCCACAACAAACATGGGAGTGCAGGTGTCCTTTCAACTTGATTTCCTTTCCTTTGGATATATACCCAATAGTGGGATTGCTAGGTCATATGGTATTTCTGTCAGTAGTTTTTTGAGAAACCTCCATGTTGTTTTCCATAATCTCTGACCATTTTAAAATTGGGTTGTTTGTCATTCTGTTGTTTAGTTCATTATATATTCTGGATGTTAGACCCCTATCAGAAATATGATTGCAAATATTATCTCCCATTCCGTAGGTTGTCTTTTCAATTTCTTGATACAGTAGTCTACCCTTATTCCCATTTTTGCACTCTGCAGTTTCATATACCTGTGGTCAACTGTGGCTCAAAAATATTAAATGGAAATTTTCAGAAATAAACAATTCACAAGTTTTAATTCATATGTCATTCTGAGTAGAGTGATGAAATCTCTCTCCATCCTGCTCCATCCCACTCCATTCTGCCTGGGATGTGGATCATTCCTTTGTCCAGGGTATTCATGCTGTGGATGTAACCCACCCCTTAGTCACTTAGTAGCCATCTCGGTTATCAGATCTACTATGGCAGTATCACAGGACTTGTTAGGTTCAGGCAATCTTATTATTATTATTATTATTATTATTATTATTATTATTATTATTATTATTTCAAAATAGCCCCAAAGCACAAGAGGAGTGATGATGGCAATTCATATATGCCAAAGAGAAACATAAAGTGCTTCCTTTAAGAGAAAAGGTGAAAGTTCTAGACTTGATAAGGAAAGAAAAAAGTTGTATGCCAAGGTTGCTAAGATCTACAGTAAGAATGAATCTTCTTCCATGAAATTGTGAAGAAGGAAGAAGAAATTCTTACTAGTTGTACTGTCCTGCCTCAGACTGCAAAAGTTATGGCCACAGTGCATAATAAATGCTTAGTTAAGATGGAAAAAGTGCCAAACTTGTGGGTACAAGACGTGAACAGAAGTGTGTTCAGACTGATAGCACACGGGTTTGGTACAATCCTCAGTTTCAGGCATCCACCGGGGGTTTTGGAAAGTATTCCCTGCAGATGAGCATGGACTATAGTCTTTGATGCACAAAAGTTTTTAATTTTGATAAGGCCCAATTTACCTATTTTTGTTGTTGTTCATGCTTTTGGCATTATGTCTAAGAATACATTGCTAAATCTGAGGTCATGAAAGTTTACCTCTGTTTTATTCTAAGAGTTTTACAGGGTTAACTCTTATATTTAGGTTATGGATACATTTTGAGTTAATTTTTGTATGTGGAGTGAGGTAGGGGTCCACCTTTATTTTTTTGCATGTGGATATCCAGTTGTTTCAGGACCACTTGTTGTACCATTCACATTTAACTGTATTTGTTTTATCATATTTTTATCCATCTTACTTTTTGATGCACTTCTAAACAGATTTCAGTCATCAGTCCTTCTAAATACTACAGCATACATTTCATTAAGTGAGATTCAAAATTTGTTTACAGTTTCTTCTTTTGATTTAAAAATTGCTTATAATAAAATGTACAGATGTTAATTGTGCTTCTTCTTGGTGTTGACAGCTGCATATGACCATGTATCCCAAACCCCCCATCAAGATATAGAACATTATCATCACCCAAGTAAGTCCCTTCATGCCTTTTTCCAATCAGTCCTCATCCTCAAACTCTAAAAAGCAGAAGGAATTTTTTTCCACTACAGGTTAGTTTTGCCTTAGATTAGAACTTTTTATAAATAGAATTGTTCAGTATATTCTTTTTTGTATAAGCTTTCTTGTTCTCTTTGGTATAAGGTTTCATTATAAGCATAATGTTTTTGAGATCATCCATACTGTTGATTGTGTCAGTAGTTTGATTTCTCTTAGTGATGGTTGGTATTTCATTTTATGAACATCTTTAGTTATCTGTTCTTCTACTGATAAACACCTGGATTATTTCTAGCCTTGTGCTGTTATGAATAAAGCTGCAATTGACATTCTTGTTCAATTCTTTTTGTGGACATATGTTTTCATTTCTTTTAGTCAAACACCTGGTATTGGAATTGCTGAGTCATAGGGTAGGTGTACCGTTTTCTTTTCCACCAATCATAAATGAGAGTTTTGTTCATTCCACATTCTTGTCAATATTTGAGGTTGAAATATTGTCTTTTTAATATTAGCCATTATGGTGAATGTGTAGTGGTGTCTCATTGTGGTTTTAATTTTTGTTTTAATTTGATGGCTAATAATGTTAAGTATATTTCAATATATATTATTCTCGTTTTGTATGTGGCTTTGTGTCTTTTTCTTATTGTTTTATTTCTTTCTATATTTTGATATAAGCCCTTCTGATGCATATATCAGATGTATGCATTTTTTTTGTGGTAAGTTTTTCCAAACTAATGTTATCCCATGTTGTCATCTGAAAGATTTATTTGTTTTGCTTTTCACACTTAATTCTACAATCCACTTGAAACTGATCTTGGTATATGGTGTGAGGAAGCAGCAAAGATTCATTTTTTTCCCTTACAAATATGCAGTCATCCCAGCACCATTTATTAAAAAGACCACCATTTCCCTGCCATTCTAAATGCCACTTTTGTCATGAATGAAGTATTATCCATTTATGCATTAATTTGTTTCTTTGCTCTCCATTTTTCTCTCATTGGTTTGTTTGTCTATCTTCATACCAATACACATTGTCTTAATTCGTGTTGCTTTATAATAAATCTTCACATATGATAAATCAAGTCTTCTCACTTTGTTCTTTTTCCCCAAGTTTGTCTTAATTTTGACTCTTTCATAAAAATTTTATAATCAACTTTTAAAGTTCTAAGAAAATTTTGGATTTTGGTTGTGATGTTATTGTATCTCTAGATCAGTTTGGGGAAGAATGGACATCTTTATAAAATTAAGCCTTTAAATCCATGAACATGGGATATCTCTCCATTTATTAATATCTTTTAAATTTTCTTTTAGCAATGGTTTATAATTTTTCTGCTCAGAGACCTTACAAATCTTTTGTTAGATATATTCTTGTTTGATTTTTGTAATGTTCTTTATATAAATAACATTTAAAAGATGTCTCTGTCTATTTGTTGTTGGTATATAGAAATAAATTGATTTTAACTTATAACTTGGGATTAGCAACTTTACTAAAGTTGCTTATTGTGTCTAATAGTTTATCTGTAGATTCTTTTGCATTTTCTATGTATTCGATTATACAAGTCAGCTGTATTTTTATCTCTTTCTTGCCAATTCCTGCACCCTTTACTTTTTTTCTTGCCTTATTGTACTGGTATGTTGTCCAATACAGACTTGAATAGAAGTAATGACAGTGGGCATTCTTATCTCATTCCACATTTCAAGGGAAAAGTATCAATATTTCATTAAATGTGATGTTGCTGTAGGTTTTTAAGTAGATAATTTTTATCAGATTAAGGATTCCTGATATTCCTGGTTTGCTAAAAGTTCTATTCCGGTTTGCTGAAAGTTATTTTTTAAAAAAATAATGATGGGTGTTAAATTTTATCAGGTAGTTTTTTTGTATCTATTGAGATGATCATATGATTTCTCTCTATTATTGTGTCAATGTTCTGAATTTTATTTATTGGTTTCAGAATGTTACTCCAGCCTTACATTTCTGTGATAAACATATCTTGACCATGATATATTATCCTTTCCATAGGTTGATGGATTTTGTTTGCTAAAATTTTTATTTCAGACTTCTAAATTATGTTAATGAATAAGATTGGCCAGTAATTATCCTTTTTCAAAATGTCCTCATCAGGCTTTGCTATTAAGTTATTCTAGTCTCACAAAAGAAGCTGGGAAATAGTCCTTATTTTTCTATTTTCTGGCAAAGTTATGTAAGATTGGCACATTTCTTCCTTGTCTAGTGGAATTGGTCTGTGAAGCCATCTGGGCCTGAAGTTTCCTTTGTGGATTAAATTTTCTTTTAATAGTTAATTAACTATTTAGATTTTCTACTTCTTGTGTCATTTTGATAAATTGTATTTTCTAAGAAGTCCATTTTATCTAAAATTTTTAATTTATTGTCATAAAGTTGTTCATAATCACTTCTTAATATCTTCTTAATTGTGTCTATCATCATTTCTTCTTTTCTATCTCTACATTTTATGTCTATTCCTTTTCTCTCTCTGCCTTGATTAGTCTTCCTGTAGGATTATCAATTTTAATGGTGTTTTCAATGAATCCATTTTTTGCTTTATTGATCCTCTGTTGTAAGATTTTTACTGTTTTATTAATTTTGTTATATTTATTATTTCCTTCTTTCTTTGACTTTAATTTGCTATTCTTTCCATAACTTCTTGTGAATTATACTTATCTCATTAATTTTCTATCTTACTTAATTTCTAGTATGCATTTAATACTGTGAATTTCTCTTGAAGCATTCCTATAAACTGCATCTCACAAGTTTTGATATTTTGTATTTTCGGTTCAAAATATTTTCTATGATTTCTTCTTTGGCCCCTGCATCGTTTAGAAGTAGATTTCTTATTTTCCAAATATATGGGAATTTAAAAGTTTTTTTTTATTTTGACATTTAGCTTAGTTGCATTGTAGTTGGAGAACATACTCTGTGTGATAGTTCTTTGAAATGTGTTGAGACTTGCTTTGTAGCGCATGTTCAACTCTTTGAAATGTTCTATATGCATTTGAGTTGTTTGGTACAGTGTTCTATTTATATTAATCAGATCAAGTTTCTTCTTCTTTTGTTTAAATTATATGGTCTGTAATCTATCAATTTATGTTCATGATTGTGGATTTGTCTGTTTCTACCTCTAGGTCTATAACATTTGCTTTATATATTTGAGGCCACACTATTAGGTACATACAAATTTAGAATTGGTATATCTTCCATATGAATTGAGTTCTTTTGTGAAGTATTCCTTTATATGTCTAATATTGTTTTTTTACCTTAAATACTACTTTGTCTTATATTACTAAGATATGTTAGCTTCCTTTGTTTACATGGTATGTTTTCTCTTTTTTTACTTTTAATACTTTCATATCCTTCTTAATGTGTCTTTTCTGAACAGCACAGAGTTAGGTTTTTAATCTAGTCTGACAATCTGTCTTTACTAGAGAATTTAGTCCAATAATATTTACTTATCACAATTATGGGTCTCTCTGCTTTGCTGGGAGAACCTGGAATTAGGCTTTTATTAAACTAAAGCTAATGGAATGACCTTTCTGAGATATTTACTGTGGGCTCATGTTTTCTAGGTGTGTTATAAGTATCTTGAGGAAATTTCCATTTTTGTTTTAAAATATTCTGTGAACAAGGAAGGAGATAGTGGATACGGTTTCAAGCTGAGATTCAAAGAAATTAGAGTCCATATAGGATAGCTATTGTAAGCAATGGCCAAGAAAGAAGCCATAGCAAGTTTCCAAATACAGCCAACCCCAATCTTCACTTTGGCATTGAGAGAGCAAGGAAATATCTAGGCTTATTGAATTATAATTATAGCTGTATGAATCACACACCACTGTATCTATCTATCTATCTATCTATCTATCTATCTATCTATCTATCTATCTATCTATCTATCTATCTATATATATCAAATGTAATTTTATTCGTGTTGCAAAAAGGGCTTTTTAAATGGGGTTTTACAGTAATTCAAATAGACTGGAGAAAGTAATGAAATCATAGATTGTGTGTATTGTGGTGAAAAAGCAGGAAGGATATCTGAAGTAATCATTAAGGTGTTAAAAATATACCAAGGCTGGGATCAAGATTGAGGAGGTGTGCCTGAAGTTAATGATATATATAAGCCCATTGTAACTAAGGTTCAAATAGAATAGAAGTTCAGAATAGAAGTTTATAAAAAGCAAGAAAAATAGGCATGTTGAATCCAAATGTAGAATACTGTTTTGTAGTGAAATAAAAATAAATATTAAAAAGGACTAGAATAACTGTAAAAAGATATTTTTGAGAAAAATAGGGAAATTTGAATATTGGTTATTAGATGATATCAAGGAATCATTAATTTTGTAGGTGTGACCATATTGTGGTAATATAATAATATGTGTATCTCATAGAAGTATTTAGGATTGAAATGACATAGACGTAATGTCAGGAATTTGGTTTAAAATATTGCAGTAATAAAATGAAAGAAAAAAAGAGAGAAAACAAGTGTGCTAAAATGTTAAAAGTAATTGAATTTGATCAGTAGGTATTATGAGAGTGTATACTATTTTCTCCACTTTAATATATGTTTGAAAATTGTAATAAAAAATTTTAAAGAAAAAATATTCCTGGAAAAGCATTGAATCTCTTTAATGTTAAAAAATTTAAATATTTTCATGATAGATAAAATTTTTATAGGTAATATCTTCAGATTGACTGGAGACTAGAAAATGAACCAGAGAATGCTAAGGTTGGTGCTGAGATTTGTTGTAATGAATTGAAAACTGGCTTATAGCTTTAGGCTACACTAATGAGTGTATGCTACCCCGTTTGGCAGGATTTTTTTTTTTAAAGATGACCGGTAAGGAGATCTTAACCCTTGACTTGTCAGCACCACGCTCTCCCAAGTGAGCTAACTGTTCATCCCTATATAGGGATCCGAACCTGTGGCTTTGGTGTTATCAGCACCACACTCTCCCAAATGAGCCATGGACAGCACTGGCAGGATGTTTATCTCTCTGGGTCTCAGATGTTTGTTTGTTTCTAAGATGGGATATTGGCCTAAATTAGCTCAAAAGTCCTTTTCAAGTCTTATCTATGGTTCTGAATGTACAGCGTTGGTACGGTGCTTGTTGGAATTTTTTGTTTGCTGGAATTAGGAGTGTATACAAGATACTAGATTTCAGATGATGCCTCTCTGAATTTTGGTGATTTTAAGAAATTCTTTCAAGAAGGAAGAATGGTCAAAGGTCTAGATCTTCTCTAAACCCCAGTTTAATAGCTCAGTCTAGCCACTATTTTTTCGTTGTCCTCTTTCATTTTTGATGGTTCCTGTTTTCTGCCAGCAACCCTAGGAAGAGTTGGTCTTTCTGTGCCCACTGAGTGGTTATGTTTATAGCTCTTACCCTGCTGTACTGCATGCGCCTCCCCACAGACTGTGAGCTCCTCAAGGTAGGGACTTCCTATTTCATTTTTGTATCCTGAGTTCATGGACACAGTCTGGCATGTAAAGGGGCATAATAAATATTTGTTGAATGGATGGATGGATGAGTCAGTGAATAGATGAATGAATAAAAACTAAATAATTTAAATGTATGGAACGTAAGGAAAATAATGTGAATTCATCTTTACTATTAATTTTAGAAAGCTTTGGCTTTTCAGTGGAGTACATTTTCATCATTACTCATTCTTTCCTTGTTGCCCCTTTACTTCACCCTCTTCAATAATCCTCAGCAGTATGTTATCTCCGAAAGGATTAATTTGATCAAAGAGCATTAAGTTATGTTTTCCTCTCATCACCTAAATTCTTATAGCTATAGTTCTAAAACTGGGGTTGAGGGGCCTGGAGGTTAGAGAAGCCATAGGTGAATTGTTGTGCATCTTCCAGAGGGCTAATTTTACTCAAATATTTAGGAAAATGTAATGTGATTGGTAAATAATTTAAAGCATTATTTTATATTAAAACAAACTCGGGTGTATTTTGGAGGAGAATGTTCAATGAACATGAAATTCTCAGCTATACTTTGAGATTGCTGGGAACCTCTTGGGCTAAGACTGACTCCTCATCTCACCTCCTGGGTCAGTGATTTATTCTGTCTATGGTACATTATAGAAAATGCTCAAATTACACTGACCTAAGGTATACATAAAACTCCCAAAGTAATACTAAAAGAAAACAAATTATTTTATTTTTAAACTGTCACATTTTTATTTGTCAGCTATATCTACATAAAGCTGGAGGTGGGGGAAAACTGTCATATTTTCTTTAGGACTTACCTGATTGTTTTGTTCCTGTGTATGAATATATGTACCCTGCCGTTTTGAACTATAGTTTATAAAAAGTGAAGTATAGTTTATAAAAAGTTTTAGAAAACACATTTAGTAAATTCCTGGTCAGTGTATATAAGGGGTGTGTGTGTGTGTATGTGTGTGTGTGTGTTTTAATAACAGATAATTGAAGCAACTGTCAGTTCCCCCACTATTTGCACTATTTCTCTTTAATAAAAGGAGTGGATAATTCAAATCCATTTAGTTCATTCTAGCCTTTTTGGTTTTTCTCTCTTTTTTTAGATTTCAAATGAGTGGTCTTTACTTCGGTCTAATGCACTCAATGTTCAATGCTCAAAATTGTCTTATTGAATTCTAATTTGATTGTATTCTTTGTGTGTATGTGTGTATATAAGGGTATTCAAGTCCATTTCTCACCATTTGCAAGACTGCTGAACTAAAAAAGAGCCTTGTACTCCAGAGGTTGTATTGCTTGTAGTAACACTTACTAAATCCAAATATTTCTAATTCAACTCAGTTAAAAAAAATTATTAAGCACTGAATAGTGCTAGGCACTTTAGGTGGGGCACTAGTATGGTTTGCTGAATATAGGAGGCAAACAGTAAAGGCTTTCTAACTAGAAATAATAATAGTAATGAACAAAGCACTTAAACTCTGTTCCTCTGCTCCTTTATCTGTAAAATAGACATAGTTATTTCCTCTCAGAAAAGTCCAGCAAGAGGCTTGGCTTGCCCTCTTGCACTAAACAAATGACCTGAAAGTCCAAAAGTTGGTGCAAGGATTGGAAGGTTTATTCAGATAACTGTCATCTGGCAGATGACCAGGCTAAAATCATCCTGCCTTCTGATGCCTGTTCTGGGATTTATAAAGGGGAAGAGGCGGGAAGGAGAGGTAAGAGTTTTGTCCTGCAGGCAAAGAGGGGGAGGCTGGTCACAGGGTGAGCAGAGGATCGGAGTCAGATGTCAGGGTCCCATGATGGACTGGGTGCTTTGGCCTCATGGAGTTAGTGGCCTGGTCAGCCTCACACTTTTGATGTTATTTCGGGGCTGGAGTCCTTATCTCCTAAGCAGAGCTCAAAGACAATAACTTTAGTCAAGTATCACTGGAACATAAAAATACCTGAATCTTACCTCTAACTAATGCAATTTTCCTTTAAGTGAGAAGGTGAGTTAATAATCAGCTGGGGTGCTTTGCCTTTCTCTTGGAATTCCTTTGTTTATAATTGATTGGGAAAGGTAAGAAAAACAAGAAAACTTAGTTTCAATTCTTAATTTTGGGTGCACGAATTCTAAAGTAAATCAACATAAGAGAGTGTAATGGGAGATAAACAGAAATAAGCTTTTGAGAAAGATCCTTTTGGGGCATGATTTTATCTCCAGGTGGTTTCAGCCATACAGCCAGTTTCTCAATTCCTTTGCTAAGCTCAAGTAATTGATGATTGTCAGTTCCTAAGTTAATGGCTAACTGAAATTTTCTGTTTGGTCTTAGTTACCCCAAAGATGGAAATTCTCTGGTTAAGGTCCCTTTCATTATAAAGAAGGATAATAAATTACCAAACACTTGGTATATATAAAAATTATCAAGGGGAAAATATTATGTAGACTATTCTAAAAAGCAGAAAATTTGTCAGTTCATTTTATTTTTCAAATACAGGAGGTGTTTCTCATTATTTACTCTTCTAAGTTTTCTTTTCTTTGGTGACTGTTCCAGTTGTTTGTATTCCTTCTCAAATGAGTGCACTGCATCTGTTACCTTCATTCCTCACCACACATCACACATCTCTTCTTTAATCATTTATAGTTTTTACTGGAGCCAAGCTTTCAAAATCTCCAGTGACCCTTCTAGTGAAAACGATTGCCCTTTGTTCAGACACCTCATATACCTCATGCTTTTCCAGCATTTAATTTTTCTTGTCACCCCCTTTGGAAAATTCTGTTTTATCTTGGCTTTTATGGTGCTGTTTCTTAGCCTTCTTACTGTGTCTTGGATAATTCTTTCTGTTTCTTTTAAAGGTTCCCTTTCCTCTGGCATTCTCTGGGACTGTCTTCCTTGAGACTTTTCTGTGGAATTAGCTGCTGTCTCAGAGGTCCAAATTTTAGTTCTGTTTTCCTCACTCCACAGCTCTTGCTTCTCCATCCAAAAGTACAGTCTTATCTATGCATCTGCCTGGGAGACGTCGTCCTGTGTTACCTCAAATACAAACAGGTGTGCAATTAAAGGCATCTCAGGCCTGCTTCCCCTCCTAACTTCATTCTAATGTTTTAGTCACCTATAGGTCCTAAAGTTCCATTGATTTTTCTAGAAAAAAAACCCTTGTAATTATTTCAAACTTAGTAGGAACCATGTGACTCATCCAAAGTTACTAAGATAGTACGTGAAATCCGAAATTAAGGTATTAGAACCTGAAGACTAAAGGCCCCACGGTGTCTTATCTGAAATCCTTGGTACCAGATGTATATCAGAATTTATTATATTTTAGAGTTCATCAAGGTAGTAGTGTACATATCCTGTTAACAAGGTAATACCCTTTTGAGGAAGCACAGCAGACAAAATAAAACATATTAATATTTCTGCAGTGAAATGTATGATTATTCATTCACATGGAATGTGATAGATCAAGACTATAAAAAGACTGTCATCAATTTAGGTTAGGCTTTGCTACAAAATGTGGTCAGGTCAGGTGAGGTTTTGCCACCAAATAAATTATTTAAAAATTTAGAATTTGAGAGATTTTTGTATTTTGGAATTGTGGATAAGGGATTGTGGACTTCGAAAATTAATCACTTGGAATTAATGTTTGTAGTTTTGATATAAGATTTTCATTGGACAGATAAGTAGTTTCCCCCATAATCATCTGGGGAAACAAAGTATTTCTGTACCTTAAAGGGAACTTTGGGAGATAAGGAGGTGCATGGGGGTAATATGAATTTGTTTGGGCCAGACTCGTAGGGTAGTCCTAGTCTCCTGGCATATAGAACTCCCCAAGGTCAGGAGTTAAGGATTAGAAACTCATAGATGTCCTGGAAGCATGGGAGACATATTTTCAGATAGTTGTGAGGACTTAAACAAAACTTTGTCAAACTCCAAACTCCATTTATTATCAAACCCAGTTCTCTGCCCCCTCTTAAAACAAACAAATAAAAAAACTACTGTTGGTCTTAATATCTTAAATAATACCAAGCATAATCTGCACAAGCATAATCTGAACCCACTTACCTACAAGTAGCTCTTCCTAAGAGTTTTATCATATTCCAAAATGGTTGGGAATAGGAAGCAGAGTGACCTGTAGGTTTATGGGGTTCAGGTCTGAAAGGAAGTTCATTTCCAGGAGGAGCATGAAGGGAAAACGTGAGGAAAGACTCGATTACTATGGAATAAAGCTAGTAAATTTAGTGATAGAGATGGTCATTCTGTTTATACCAGTGTATAAAGCACCCCCTCCTTATATTGGTTGGGTTTTTGGTCTTTGGGCTCTGTTTCATTTGTGGGTATTTCTTGTGTGACTTTTAGCAAGTTCCTTTCTTGGTTATTTGGTTTTCTTAGGTGGAAAATTAAACTAACCATACTTGCATCTTACTGCCTCACAGAGAAAGTGTGAAATTAATGGGTTAATGCTGAAAAAAGCTTAATGATCTTTAGATAAAAGTACTGTTATCGGTAATAGCATAGAATCATTTGGACTCTAGAATAATGCTTCTAAAGAGATTGCTAAAATACTATTGACGCATGTTTATTAGAGTAGATACTTTTTCAAGTTATAACTGTGGTTTCTAATTTAAAAAATCTAATTTTATTTAATCAATCCATTCTAAATGGGTCTGGAACCCCATGAGAGGGTGATCTTACACCAAAAGGGCAAGATAGATAATTATCCTTGCTTTCTCATCTGATTGTCAGTTCTATAATTATGCAATTTTTCCCAGTGAGGCTATGGGCCCTCAGAAAACTACACTCTAAGTGACTTAAAAGGAAAGTAATTTAGAAGCCAAAATTTTTAAAGGTGTTTTTCTTTCACTTACTAAAAAACCACAAAATTTTAATGTATTGAAAAGATATTGGAATAAGGGCCGACCCCGTGGCCACGGGTTCAGATCCTATATAGGGATGGCCAGTACACTCACTGGCTGAGCGCGGTGCGGGTGACACCAGGCCAAGGGTTGCGATCCCCTTGCCGGTCACAAAAAAAAAAAAAAAAAAGATATTGAAATAATATATTGATAATAATTTCCTTTTATTTTCAATGAGTAATCCAGGAGCTTTAGATTAATTAATCTTCTGGAACTTTGAATGTAATAGCTTTCTTGTATGTGTTTGCATGTGATAGAAAATGTACCATACTTTTTGTTACCATGAAAGTTACAAGTAAAACTTATGAAAAAATTTAAGTGCATGCTTAGAATTGGAATAATTCTGAAATGGACTTCACATTTAACATAGAAAATATAAACTAATTTAATAAAGATGGAAAAGAAAAAATTTTTAAAATCTTTTTAATTACCTAATTTAAATGCACGGTGCTTTTATCAATATTGTCTTGAAAAAAAATTTTTAACCTGGTACAAGTCTTCACAAGAAGCTATTTTCAAGTTGAATCTTAAATAATTACTTCTCAATAAATATAATTTGTTTGAATCTCTTAGTACATTATGTTAGAGATAATTTGATAGATCAGTGGGTAGATTAAATTTGGAAAGAATAAAGACTAAATACTTGGAGCTAAATTGAAACCTTTCATTTTAATTATCATGTTGATTGTTTAGTAAATAAAGTGAATACAAAAATTAATGTCCTTAAAAGTCATATAGTATAATTGAATATGGTGTCTACTACTCAAGTAAAGTTTGATAAGTTTGATATTATATACTCTCAAAATAATTTATAGGAGGTATAGGTATAAAAAACTCATTATGTATGCAAGTACATAGGGCAGTAATTTAAACAAGTTTGTCTTACTTAATGTTAGCACACTGGAATAAATAATTATTTTCCTTTTAGAATTCATTACAATAATTCACTATTGAATTATACTGGTCAAGTGCCCAAACTTATACTTATTGAATGCACAGATTTCATTATCTGACATTGTTGAAAAGTGTGCTTTTCATACATACTTCTAGCATTTAGCTAACAACCTCAGAAGTGTTTTTCAGTTTAATAAATGTAGTGTTCTTGGTTTGAAAGTTGGAGAAATTGAGCCTTAGAAAATGAACAATTTTTCAGAGATCACAAGGAGAATTAGTAACAGTTGCAAATAAACCCATATCTCACTAAAATTATTCATTTGGGACTGAATTTATCCTGCTTATATATATTTATTTAAACATATATTACTGGGTTCCTAAAGATAAAGTAATACCCTTGGAAAAAAAATTCACATTTTGTCCTTTTGGGAAATTTTGGATTATAAACTATTTTATTTGAAAAGTGCTTTTTCTTATTTTTATCAAAACACATTTAAAATTAATAGCTACTTTGGAATTGAGAGCTTACTCAAACAAAGAAATAAACAAATTAAAGTAGTATTTTTGATATTTGCATTTATGATTGGACTAAGGGGAATTCATTGTTAAAGTAGATTCTGAACTGTGCCATACGAAACAAATGACTTAGGAAAAACAAGGCTATAATGCCACCTGGGGGCTTTTAGGGACATCACAGTTCACTAAAACCAATAATCCTGTAGGGTAATTTACAATTACCTACATTTGCCCTTCAGAACAATAATTACCATTTATTTTTCCTTTTCACTGATTTCTATAGTGATTTCACAGAAGGAATCATGGTTCAAAATATTATCTTATTTTCTACAACTTACATTACTGAGCTATTTCTTTCCTGTAGTCAAGCAATAGAGTTCCTTTCAAGAGACAGGATACATATAACATAGAATGTCTAAAATTTTATATTACATTATGAGATGAGGATTACAAGGTCAAGCCAAATAAAAACAAGCTTAAATAAAAAGACATATACTAATATGTATTTATGGCAGTGAAAATGTCCCCTCTTTTTTTTTTGCTGACCTTAAAAACCTGTAGAAGAGTTAGTCAAACCAGCGGAGCAGCGGAACCACCCTAGGGAGCCTTTGAGAAGTGGTTACAATGCAACACCATATTTTGAGGGAGTTCATTTACATTCATCATTTTTTGTAGTCTTTAATGAATTCCTATTGTTTGTTGAATATTGTTAAGGAAAAAGATCTTTTGTGCTGTCAGAAGATAAAATATACAATACACATTAGATAAAAATATATGAGCTGCTGATGTCCTTATCTACAGTATTTTTGTTTCTTTTGTTTTATAACAGAATATATATACATTTATTTATTTTTACAATTCTGAGAACCAGAATTTTGTCTATCTTACACTTTAACACTATTTTTCCCATTTGGATGATTTTCAAATCTCTGTTGCTATAAGCAATGTCATATTTAATTAAAAGCTCATTATTCTATTTGTCAATTTATTCACATCCTTTCTTTCTGATAATTACCTATTAGCCTGATATATAGTAGATGTTCAATAAATGTGAATAAATAAGTCAATATTTTAGAGTTTTCTAGTTATCTCAACAGAAAATATATGTCATAAAGGAAAAGAAAAAAGTTGAGAGTTACTAGATCTAGGGGATGCATTGATTGCAACTTGATCCTATAGCTAATATATGCAAATGTTCAGAGGACTAAGAGTGGTCTAACTGCTGCGGGGATATTTAAATGAGAAGAATAAATTTGCAAGAGTGTCTGGTCTGTTTTTTTAGTCAAGTGTCTACTATAGCATCTGCTAGAAGCTCTGGTTAGAAGTTGATGAGATTTGTAATGTTTAATGAAGAAGATTTGTAAATTATATGTAGATTATTTGAACTGTATTACATTACTATGGCAGAAACTAGTAATAGTTCCTCAATATCCATCTTTATTGTCAGCAATAGAATTTTTATGTGGGCATTTGACTGCTCAGAATAAAGGTTACATTCCCCAAATCCCGTTGTAGCTGCCTTTGACCAAATAACTAAGTTCTGGCTGATGGGTTGTAAATGGAAATATCCTGTGGCAACCTCTGGAAAACATTTCTTAATAGACAAGTGGCACACACCATTTGCCTCTTTTCATCCATTCATCTATCCTGCTGTCTGAACAAAGATGCTACCGTCTTGGGCCATAATATAGACGCCACACAGAGTAAAGCTAGGTGGAAGGAGGCAGGCTCCTCGACCCTGTGGAGTGATGTAACAGTCATAGAACACTTTCCTGGGAGAGAAATTAACTTCTATTATGTCACTCTTATTTTGGATTTTCCACAACTTGCAGCTGAATCTAATATCAACTAATGTAATTGTCAAGGGAAACACAGATTCATTTGTTGATTACAGTTACTAAAAATGCATTTATGTGTTTTAAAATTAATTTTTATATAATATATCCATGTGTTATCTACCATGTTAATTTTGTCCATCCTCTTAGCTTAGAAGCATTGTGATGGTATTAGAAAGGATACTGTTACACACAGTTGATAAAAAATGCATATAATAAGCATAAGAAAAATATACAGCCTATAACTAATAATAAGTCAAAATAATGTTATCTTTTATCAATTAGTAACTTAAAAACTTTTTTAAATGAAGCAGATAGAAAAAGGGACTGGCATAGCATTTCATTGCTTGTGGCAACATACATTGATAAACAATTTGGAAATATGTATCAAGAGCCATAAGAATATATTTGTCTTTTGATCCAGCAATTCTGTTTCTGGGAAACCGTTCTAAGGAAATAATTGTAAATACAGAAATGTTGTGTGCACAAAGATACTCGCTGAAGTATTATTAATAATGATGACAAATTGGAAATCACCTAAATTTTCAACATAGGGATTGGCTAAGTAAGGTATAACAATGTATACTGGACAGATTATCAAATGGCCATTGAAAATGAGGGTTATTTATTTGCTTATTCAACAAATTTATATTTGTTGCCACACAGTTGCATCTCAATAAACTATTTGTCAAATATGAATGTCTACTATGTTCCAGACCTTGTTCAGGTTATAGGATGAGAAGGAAAAGTAGGTAGACATGGTCTTGGATCTCATGGCACTTACAGCCTTGTAGGGAAGACAGATGATGAAATAATTACAGTAGTTCCTTATTTGTGGTTTTGCTTTCTGAGGTTTCAGTTAACCATGGTCAACCACAGTATGAAAATATTAAATGGAAAATTTCAGAAATAAACCATTCATCAGTTTTAAATTGGGCACCGTTCTGAGTAGCATGGTGAAATCTCACACCATCCTGCTCCCTCCCACCCAGGACATAGATCATCCAATTGTCCAGTGTATCCACGGTAAATGCCACCTGCCTGTTAGACACTTAGTAGCCATCAAGGTGATCAAATCAACTGTTGGGGTATCACAGTGCTTGTGTTCAAGTAACCCTTATTTTACTTAATAATGGCCTTAAAGTATAAGAGGAGTGATGCTGGCAATTCATATATGCCAAAGAGAAGCTATAAAGTGCTTCCGTTGAATGAAAAGGTGAAATTTCCCAACTTAATAAGGAGAGGAAAACAATTTTATGCTAAGGTTGCTTAGATTTACAGTAAAATATTTTGAGAGAGTTCGCATAAGTTTTATTACAGTAGTCTTCAAAAAGTTCATGGAAAGATTCATATTATCTTTTAGTTCCATTTTTCCTCAAACTTTTTGATGAACCCTTGCATATTATTATAATTGTTCTATTTTATTATTGTTATTAATCTCATTATGCCTAATTCATGAATTAAACTTTATCATAGGTATGCATGTATAGGAAAAAACATAGTATATATAGGGTTCAGTACTACCTATGGTTTCAAGCATACACTGGGTTTGGTAGGGTGTCTTGGGACTACACCCCGTAGATAAGGGGGGTGGCTACTGTACACTTATGGTCAGTGCTATATATGAAAGGAACATGGTTCTATGAAAGCAAATAAGGGAACCTGACCTAGACTGAGAAGTTAAGACATTAACGATGTGAACTTTGCACTAAGATCTAAAGAATGAAAAGGAATTAATGAGGAGAATGGATATGAACACTATACATTGAAATGGAAAATCCTTACAAAAGGGACCTTAGCCAGAGAATGGCCATCTTTGGGGTAACTAAGACCAAGGAGAAAATTTCAGTTAGTCATTACCTTGGGAACTGATAATTATCAATTCCTGAGGTTGGTAGAGGAAAGAAGAAACTGACTGTATGGCTGGAACTGCCCAGGGATGAAATCATGCTCCAAAAGGATCCTTCTCAAAGGTTTATTTCTATTTATCTTCCATTACACCCTCTCATGTTGATTTACTTTAGATATTGCATAACTAAAATTAAGGATTGAAACTAAGTTTTCTTGTTTTTCTTACCTCCCTAAATCAACTGCAAACAGAGGAAATATAAGAGAAGGGAAAGCACTCTATCTGATTATTAACTCACCTTCTTGCTCAAAGGAAAATTGCATCCACATTATTTAGAGGTCCAAGTCAAGTGTTTTTATGTTCCAGTGATGTTTGACTGAGGTTATTATCTTTGAGTTGTCTCTAGGAGATAAGAACTTAAATCTTGAAATAACATCAAGGGCTTGAAGCTGACCAGTCTACCAATTGCAGACTCCATGATGCCAAAGCACTCAGCCCATCATGGCGTTACCAGACTCACGTCCGGCTGCCCGTCTCTTTGTAAAGGAAAGAAAAAAAACTCAGAAGTCAAATGGTTGGTGTTAGAACAGCAGATGTATTCAGCTGAAGGAGATGGAAGGCTACCCCATCTCAAAGATTTACACTTACTGAGGGGTTTTTAAAGGAAGGGTTGAGGGGATAGAGTGTGGGAGATGAAAAGCAGGAGAGCAGGAGATGTGAGTTAGGAGGGGTCCATGTCTGTGAGTCAGGTACAAGGTCTTGCCAAGGCCTCATCTGGTTCTGTTCTCATCTTTGCTTTATCTCAGGACCCTGCAAGATTTTGGTTTGTGCCAGTGTACTTGGCTAGTGCCCAAGGTCAGCTTCCAGTTATTTGGCCTTGATCATTTCTCAAAACTCTACAAGTCTCGAAGAAAGAACTGTTAGCTTTGCAAAGTATTAATTAGCTTCTCGGCCTTGTTTTCCTACTTAGCGAGCAAGATAAGAAAGTCAGGGGATGGGAAGCAAGAGAGGAGAGAAAAAAACTGCCCTTTTTAAAATCCTCCCCCACTCTGCAGCCCAGGCAGCTTTACGTCCCAACATGGTTTCAGTCCTGCTCACTCCAACAATGGGACCCTGACGTCTGAATCAGACCCTCTACTGATCCGTGACCAGCCTCCCCCTTCTTCCTGCGAAAAAACCCTTACCTCATCTTCCCGCCTCTTCCACTTTACAAACTCCAGGACAGGCATCAGCAGTGGGATAATTTTAGACTGGTCACCCCCCAGATGCTTGTTATCTGGATAAACCTTCCAATCCTTGCACCAATGTTTGGACTTTTGGGTCTTTTTTTAGTGCGAGAGGGCAAGATGAGCCTGGCTGCCAGTTTACAGGGGAAAAAAAAGAAAGACTGACAGGAGTTCATCATAACAGAATGATTTAAAAGATTGTAGGATTATATGTGATATTTTCCCTCATGTATTTTCCCAGTTTTCTATGATGTGCTGTAATTATTTTTATGAAAAATTTTTTAAGGAAATGCTGTTTTTCTGTTAGCATAACATGTATAACTATCAGCATAACATGAAGGGAAGCTTTGACTCCTAAAATACGAAGAAGAAAAATTAAAGTTTTTTTGTAATGTAACAAAAGGAAAATAAATGTGTGATTAAGCAGCCATCAACAAAGAAAAAGCCTTCTGTGGGCATGTCCAGAGGGTGTAAGAATTTGGCTACTCCAGTTTAAGAGGGGAGAAAAGAAAAACTTTTACCATTCAGAGGGTATGCTGTAATCAAAGGAACAAGAAAAATAGATTGGGCTCATGAACATTTAAAAAGCAGATGTAAAATCTGGCAAATACCATGTGGAAATTATTTTGGAAATTGTTCGGTTAAAATATGTTTAAAATTTTATGAAGGAAAAAAGGCATAAGTGAGCCTTTTAAAGGTCTGGTTTAGAAAAAAATGCAACTTCTTGTCATCTCTAGTATTGTATGCAAAATAACTTTTATACCTTCACTGAATGCAAGGAGGAAGGGCGCAGATGAATGAATGAGGAATAGTAATTTAGCTCCCAAGGAAACCTTCTGCTAATCAGAAAAAAAAAACAGTTTCAGGATCTGTGGCTATGGCAATGTATTGACACAGTTGTGAATTTTTCTGCTGTTACTTCTAATCTTGAAAGAAGGAAGAAGTTGCGTTATAGTTTTTTTTCTTTTTTAGCTAATTTAGTATTGGAAAAATAGAATAATTCAATCAGGACCCCTTACCTTAGGTCTGGTTGGGGGTGGTATGGTGCATTCTTTATAAGCAAGTTGTGTGTGGGTGGAGTTAGTGCGCATGGGCGCCCTGCCACCTTGTCTGGCACTGAGTGACTTGGGCACGGCCATGCTCTCAGACCTGTGGCTCCAAGGACCTTTTTGCCGGCTACCTAGCTCATAGACCTGTGTGTGAGGGGTCTGGTGACCCAGCCTGGCATGTGAGAGGTCTGGGGACCCAGCCTGGAATGTGAGGGGTTTGTGACCCAGTCTGTGAACGGTCTTGAAGGGTCTGTGAGCTCCAGACCCAGCCCTAGCATGACAATTGGCCCAGTTGGCAGGATTACGGCCAGGTAAAAGAGCCCGACATTTAGTTATCTAGTGAATGCTGATAATTTGCAGTAATGAGAAAGGCAATGCCACTAAAGAATTCAAGTTTTCGCGAGCAGGCACACAGACCTACAGAGTGCCAAGCAGTAATAAGACACTACTAAGAATTAGGCTCAAGAATCTTTACAAAATTTCATTAAACAGAGGTTAACAGAAGTAACTGTAGAAAGTGCAAGGATTGAAAAGTAGATATGCCATCTCATTTACCCCAAGACTATGAAGGTGGAACAAAGCCATATACGTTCAAAACATGCCATTTGCTTAAGTGTGTTGTAGCCATCATCAGTGGAATAAAATCGTAATTATTTAAATTCAGGCTTTAGCTTTCAGTCAAGTAGGAAAAATCATAAGCTTTTTTTATTCTGTCTTAATGAGAAAATTTCCACTGCTCCTTAAGGGTCTCTAGGGCAAAGGCATCTAGGAGTCTCTAGGAGTTGGCATGTAGTAAGAATGTAATATGTGAATACCAAATAAAATGATGCATTTATATATTAGTTATTAACTTCTATTTTCAGAATTTTAAACTAAATGTCCCTACCAGGAAAGTTAAGTTCATCCCCTGACCAATTTTATGTCCCAAAGACGCCGTACAATTACAGACTTTTCTTAACTCTGGCTGCACATTACAATCATCTGGGAAACTTTAAAAAATCTGATGCCCAGGCTACTTCCTTATACCAATTACATTGGAACCAGGCATCAACATTTTTTAATGTTCTCCAGGTGATTCTCGTGTGCAAAAAGCTTAAGAATCACTGTTCTATTTAAACAAGTAAACTAACAAAACTACAAATACATTTTATCCAGGTAAAGGCATGCTGTTGTTGTTCTGTACCTATAGTTATTAGCTGTGAATGCCCAATGGGATATTGTATTCATTGATTGATTAACTGCTTAAACCCCTAAGGATGATAGAAGTGGAATAGAAGGTAAAGCAATTATAATATACATTACCTATTACTGATTTATGAAGTGTCTTAAATGTGATCATCTGTAGTGTTAATAATTAGGGTGGCTTCTGGGTAAGAATCCAAACTTAACTAATGCCTCTTGGTAACCTAGATGGAGATTTAATATCTCAGAAGTTTTATGTACCAGAATTTTAAATACGCACAGTGATAGTAACAATAAAGCAATTAAGCTCATCTATTCTTACAACATTCTAGCTGCTGACAGTGAACTAACCTAAGCTGACCTTTACTAATAGAACTGCAGATGTAATAGAACTGTGGATGGATGTTTGAACAGATTCACATTGGTTAAGATTGCTCCACAGGTTACATGGAGAGAAAATAAAAATTCTTTGCTTGTGTTGTTCAGAGATTTAAGGTGAGACACTATTGACTGACTGTGGTTGATTAATAAGTCATTAAGTAAGAGTCTGAAGCTAACTCAGACAATGGAATATGTTATGGTGGATTTCTGTCATCCCCCATGCACTCATTACAAACACTATAATTATGAATGAAAAGCCATTAGAGATAGAGACGGAGAACTCAATTTAAAATTCTACTGCATTCTGCTTAATTCCATGAAGTACACAACAAATTCTGTAGTAGGAATGCAAAATCCTTAGCCACACAGTTCCTTGTTTGAATGAGAGCACAGGATGTACCGGTGCAGTGGAGTGTGTTGGAAAGAGGTCAGCTGGAGAGAATGAGCTGGTTGTGTTAGGAGAAATTGAGAGAGCTTTAAATAAGAGTTGTGATCTGGAGGATCTTCCAGTGCAGAGTATAATAAAAAATTATAGTAACACTTCGTTTAATACAAATTCTAATTAGTAGGGGCATGGTTTTTAAAATTGTAATTTAAAAATTTGAACATGGAGCCAGAAAATCTGGATTCAAGTCCTGGCTCCATCACTTAACAGGCAGTGTAACCATGGTTAAATTACTTCACATCTTTGAGACAGTTTTGTCACCTATAAAAGGTAGTTATTTCTCTTGCCAACTTTATAAGGTAGTTAGGAAGAAAAATTAAGATAGTGGAAAGGGATTGAAACTTGAAAATGTGAAGCAAATGTGTAGCAGATGCTATTCATAGCCTGCCCAACAAACAACCTTTCCCTCCTTCATGCCTGTTGGTCAGTACCTTAATTTTATTTATATATTCACCCATTCCCTATTGGTTAAGTCATGATTAATCCAATCTACTCCTGGTGCTCCCAGTTCTATACTAGTGATTGGTTTAGGAAGGGAAGGGTATCCAATCCTAGCCAATGAGATGTGAGGGGAAATTTCTCAAGAGGTTCTGTTAAAGCATTACTCTCATATGCTAGGAGAGTAGCAAAATTCAATGACAAGTTAAGGTTGCCAATAAATATCTTAATGGCCTGTATTTTTAAAGCAGCTTTACTGAGATATAAATCACATATCATACAATCCACCCATTTAAAGTGTACAATTCAGTGGTTTTTAGTATATTTATAGATATGTGTTACTGTTACCGCAATTTTAGAACTTTTCATCATCTTAAGAAGAAACCTTATAATCCTTTAGCTATCAGTACCCTGTCCCCCCATGTCCTAGCCCTAAGCAACCACTAATCTACTTTCTGTCTCTATAAATTTCCCTATTCTGGACTTTCATATGAATCATAGTATGTAGTCTTTTGTGACTAGCTTCTTTCACTTATAATGTTTTCAAGGTTTGATCATGTTGTAGCATATATCAGTACTGCATTACTTTTTATGGAATAATATTCTATTGTATGCACATACCACATTTTGCTTATCCAATTGTCCATTGATGGATATATGAATTGTTTCCCCTTTTGGCTATTATGAATAATGCTGCACATACAAGTTTCTGTGTAAACATATATTTTCATTTCTCTTGGTTATATACCCAGGAGTTATATTACTGGGACCCCTGAAACAAAGGGAATTCCTAAGAAGGTGGCAAAGGAAACCCCAGGATGACAGCTGTGTATCAGGCCTAGAAAACAACCAGTTAAGATTGGAGCAGAAAGACGTCTTGATAAGGGAGGTCTCCAGGAAAAAAATGGAACTGGTATTTTATATTATAGATCTGGTTGGCTGAAAAATTATATTGAGAACAACAAGGTAAATCATAGGTCAGCAACTTCACCAGAGAGAACAAGGGAGAGAGACCATTAAGAGCCTTTCTGGGGACAGATCAAACCTCAAATACTGGCCTCAAACACTATCCCTGCCTGAATTTAATTGGATCAGACTGTGGAGCCATTTATACCCCAGGGCATTGTCAAACAATCAGGCAACAATTAGTGGGGACTAACAAAAAGGAGCAGAAGGCTTAAAAGAGAAATTAGGGAAAGAAACAAAGAGAGCCCTGCTAAAATCAGTCACTCCAGGGTGACTGTCCCATGCCCAAGGCTACACCCTCTGATGAGTACAAAAGAAGCTGTACACTGTGGTGGGAGAGGAATAGGCCATTAGAATAGTTTAGCCAAGCCACTAAACAAATACACAAGCAACAACAACAGCAAACTCTAGAGAGGGAGGGAAATCAGTATCCAGTATTGTACAATATATTACCTAAAATGTTCAGTTTTCCACAACAACAAAAAATCATGACACAAGCAATGAAACAGGGAAATGTGACTCATATACAGGAAGAAAAAGCAGGCAATAAAACTACTTGTGAAGAGGCCTAGATATCAGATTTAACAGATAAAGAATTCAAGGTAGGGGCCGATCCCGTGGCTCACTCAGGAGAGTGCGGCGCTGGGAGCACAGCGGCGCTCCCGCTGTGGGTTCGGATCCTATGTAGGGATGGCCGGTGAGCTCACTGGCTGAGTGCGGTGCGGACGACACCAAGCCAAGGGTGTGATCCCCTTACCGGTCACAAAAACAGAAAAACAAATAAACAAAAAAAGAATTCAAGGTAGACTTTATAAATATGTTCAAAGAACTAAAGGAAACCGTGCTTACAGAAGTAAAAGACGCCACGATGACAATGTCTTATCAATTAGAGAATATAAATAAAAAGATAGGTATTATAAAGAAAAACCAAATGGAAACTTCGGAGTCAAATGGTAAAATAAACAAAATGAAAAATTTACCAGAGAGGCTGAACAGTAGATTTAAACTGGCAGAAAAGAGAATCAGTATATTTGAGGATAGATTGATAGAGATTATGCAAGCCAAAGAACAAAGAGAAAAAAGAACGAGGAAAAGTGAATGAGTCTCAGCGAAATGTGAGACATCATTAAGTACACCAACATACATGTAGATAGAGTAGAAGAGAGAAAGGAGCACACAAAATATTTGAAGAAATAATGGCTGAAAACTTCCAAAATTTGATGAAAAACATTAATCTACACATCCAAGAAGCTTAATAAACTCTAGGTAGGATAAACATAAAGAGATCCACACCTAGTCACATCATAAAAAGGAAATGGAATCTTAGTACTCTATTCGATTCCCTGGTACTCTATTTGACTCAATAGCGAAAAACATTTTCCACCTAATGTTATAGCCTTAAGACTGTAAGAATTAAATATTGACTAACAAAAAATTTGTTAAAAGAGGTGAAAAGGAACATTGGTGACATAGGTAGGGTGATGAGGTGAGGAAGGTTCAACGTGAAGACTTAGTGGGGAAGGTTTTTAGTGTTAGTCCTCATCTAACATAAGATATCAAAGATCTCAAAATGATGATTCAAGGGAGAACAAGTATAAAAGATAGAAGTATGTGCATATTTTCAGAAATATTGAGGCAAATTGTAAAAGAAGCACCTACAACCTTGAAAGTGGTTGCCTCTGGGAGAGCACTGGGGCTGTGAATGGGTGGGGCAGTATATTTCTGGTTTTCATTATAAGCCCTAGTACAATTTGACTTTAAATATATGTGTATGATTTTATGTCCATAAAATGCAAATTAACTTTTTTACTTTACTACACTTTTATGATGATGATTATATTTATTTTTAATTGTGGTAAAATACATACAACATAATATTTACCATCTTAACAATTTTATGTATACAGTTCAGTGGTTTTAAATACACTCACATCATCATGTCACCAATTTCCTGAACTCTGATGATTATTTTCAAACCAGACCTTCTTAGAACTTACTCCTTCAGTTTACTCAGTACTAATTTGTGTGTGATCATTTGTTACTCTTCAGTTTTTCTTCTTAAAATTCAAGAATCTACTCAACGTTTTTAGAGTCTACTATAGGTTTCTTGGCAGCAGGGATTATAATGTTCAAATTTTGAAGTTTTGAATATCCATCTCAGTTCCTAACGTAATATCTCATAGGGTATCCTAGTTCCTTTCATATATTTTAGAAGCAGCTGTCTATTTACAAGAAATCCTGCTGGGATTTTTAGTAGTATTTGCCATCTGGGCCCAAAGATTTCTTTTTCGGAACATTTCAAACTATGAATTCAATTTTGTGAATGATTAGGGGACTACTTAGGTTATCTTTCATGAGTTTGGGTACTTTGTGATATTTGAGAAACTGTTCCATTTCATCAAAGTTGTTAAATTTGTGTGTAGAGTTGTTTATATCCTTTATATCCTTTATTATCCTTTTAATATGTGCAGGGTCTAACATGATATCTCCTTTTATTCCTCATGTGGCTAATTTGTGTCTGTTATCTCTTTCTTTTCAGTCTTGCTAGAGGTTTATCAATTTTATTGATCTTTTAAAAAACCCAGCTTTTGGTTTCATTGATTTTCTCCATTCAAGTTCACTGGCTCTTTCCTCTGTCATTTCCATTTTGCTATTCAGTCCATCCAGTGAGTTTTAAATTTTGGTTAAGGTATTTTCAATTTAAAAATTGCCATTTGGTTCTTCTATTTTATATGTTTTTTTATTTTTTGCTGATATGTTCTATTTTATTTGTTTCAAGAGTGTTCACAATTGCCATTCAAGCATTATTATAATAGCTGTTTTAAAGTCTGTCAGATAATTCCAATACCTGTATAATTTTGTAATGCCAATGTTGATAGTGTTTTTCCATGTGAGCTGAGATTTTTGTGTTTCTTCATATGCCAAATAATTTTGGCTTGTATTCCTAGATGCTTGGAATATGACAGTATGAAACTCTGTTTTATTTAAGTCCTATGGAGAATGTTGGTGTTTTAGTTTAGCAAGCAATTAACCTGTGTAAGTTTAGACACAAGTTCTAACCTGATTCTTGTGAGCTGTGGTTGCAATGTCAGTTCAATTGTAAAGTCTTTGCAGTGCTATCTTGATCTGTCCCACCTTGGACGTGGGCAGAATTCTGTCTGTTAGCTCCATTTTCAAAGTCAGAGGACAGTACAGTCAAAATGAAGAAGGTAGATTGGCATGTACTAACACATAAAGAATGCAAATACACTTTGAAGGGAAAAAGCAGGTATAATAAATATTAGTATGGTTCCTTTTAAAATAACAACAACAACAAAAAACTATGCTTACACTGAAAATAGTCTGGAGGATGGAGATTAAACTGATACACTGCTTCCTTTTGGAGGAAGGATCTACTGGTCAAAGAGTCTTGATTTTATCAATGATGCTTAGATGATTTTTTTTACATTGACTATATTATTTTGTTTATATATAATAAATATATTTTCTTTTTAAGATAATTATCATATACAGTTGTAAGAAATAATGCAGAGAGAGCACATATACCTTTCACCTAGTTTCTCCTAATGGTAACATCTTGCGTACCTATAAAACAATATTACAACCAGGATATTGACACTGATACACTTCTTATTCAGATTTACTAGATTAAATGCACTCATTTGTGTGTTTACTTAACCCTACGCAGTTTTATCACATGTAAATTCATGTGGCCATCACCATAATCAAGATACAGAACAGTTCCATCATGGCACCCTTTTATAGCCACAGCCATATTCCTCCTGTCCCCACCCCAAATCCCTAGCAACCACTAATCCACTTAAATTTCAAAAGGTTACACAATACATGATTCCATTTACATCACATTCTCAAGATAAAAAAATTATAGATATAGAGAATATGTTTTTAAAAGTCACAGTCAACCCTCTCCCACAAAAAAGAACATGTTTATGTTCCTTTATTAATTTGCTGATTAAATACTTTGTTCTCTCCCAACCTCAAATAGTGACAAATGAATTTTATTTTTTTCAAGTATTAGTATGAACTGATGAAATTTAATGTACTTAAGGTTCTTCGACCAATTGCAGTCATTGGACTTTGGATGCTCAAAATCTTAGGCCAGTAGAGAGTCCCTTAGAGTTGGCTGCTATGTTCTGGGCCTGGATCATCTTCTGTTCTCAGAAAATAGCTGGTAACTGGGATGCTCTGTCTTTGTGTGTCTTCTGGATCTGCTCTCAATTTCTACCCAGAAATCTCAGTCTTGAATCAAATGTGCCCCCAGAAATGTGGATACCCAAATCCTGTAACTTCCTCCTCCTTCATGTGATTCTTTTGCTCCTGAGGAGTCAGAACCTCTTCAAAAGTCATTGTACACTTTGTAAGACATGTATATCAGTTTGAAATCCAGTGTACTGGGCAAATCGTAAGTGTCATGTTTACCAGCTTATTATAAAGGATATTACAAACGATACAGAGGAAGAAATGCATAGGACGAGGTTTAAGGGAAGGGGCATGGAGCTTCCATGCCACCTCCAGGAAACTCCATGTGTTCAGCTATCTGGAAGCTCCAGATCTTCTTTTTTGATGTAGGCATTTATAGATATAAATTTCCCTTTGAGCACTGCTTTTACTGCATCCCATAAATTTTGGCATGTTGTGTTTTCATTTGTCTCTAGGTATTTAATAATTTCTCGTGTTTTCTTCTTTGACCCATTGGTGGTTTGTTTTGTTTAATTTAAGCATATTTCTGAATTTTCAGTTTTACTTCTGTCATTGATTTCTAACTTCATTCTGTTGTGGTCAGAGAAGATACTTTGTATGATATCTCTTTTAAAATCTATTAAGACCTGTTTTGTGGCTTAACATATGATCTGTCTAAGAGAATGTCCTATGCCTGCTTGAGAAGCATGGGTATTCTATTGTTGTTGGGTAGAACATTTTGTATATGTCTGTTAGATCTAGTTGGTTTATTGTGTTGTTAAAGTCCTTTATTTTCTTACTTCTGTCTATTGAGCATGGGCTATTGAAGTCTGCAACTATTATTGTAGAACTATTTCTCCCTTCAATTCTGTCAATTTTTGCTTCATAAATTTTGATCTGTTATTAGGTGTGTACATATTTGTAATTGTTATATCTCCTTGCTATACTGAACCTTTTATTAATATATAATATAATGTCCTTCTTTGTCTTGTAAACTTTTTGATTTAGTCTTTTTTCTGATACTAGTATAGCTACTTTAGCTCTCTTTTGGTTACTATTTGCATGGAATATCTTTTTCCATCCTTTCACTTTTGATCTATTTGTGTCTTTGGATCTAAAGTGAATATCCTGTAGGCAGCATATAATTGGATCATGGGGTTTTTTGGGGTTTTTTTGCTTTGGTTTTTGTTTGCTGGCTGGCTGATATGGGGATCCAAACCGTGGCCTTGATGTTATAAGGCTGCACTCTAACCAACTGATCTAGGATAATGGTTTTTCCATTTTTTGTTTTAATAGTCTGTCTTTTGTATGGAAAGTCAAATCCATTTACATTTAAGATAATTACTGATAAGGAGGAACTTACTTCTGCCATTTTGCTATTTGTTTTCTACATGACTTATAGGTTTTTTGTCTCTCATTTTCTTCATTACTGCCTTCTTTTGTGTTGTGTTTATTTTTGTAGAGAATGTTTTGATTCCCTACTAATTTCCTTTTTAGTACATTCTACAGATATTTTTTGTGGTTGCCATGAGGATTACATTTAACATCCCAAAGTTATAACAATATAATTTGAATTTATACCAACTTAACTTCAATAACATACAAAAACTCTGCTCCTGTGCACCTCCTTTCCACCCTTTCTATCGATGTCACAAATTACATCTTTATACATTGTGTGCCCAATAATATAAATTAATAATTTTTAAAAAAATTGTTTGTCTTTTAAATCTTGTAAAAATAAAAAGTGGTATAAACCAAAATTATAATAATACTATCTTCTGTAATTGCACATGTATTTACCTTTACCAGAGATCTTTATTTCTTCATGAGGTTTTAAGTTACTGTCAAGCATCCTTTCATCTCAACTTAAGGACTCCCTTTAGCATTTCTAAATGCTGAAGGACTTCCTTTAGTATTTCTACCACAAGGCAAGTCTAGTGATAATAAACTCCTTCAATTTTTGCTTATCCGAGAATATCTTAATTCTCCTTTATTTTTAAAGGGCAGTGTTGCTGGACACAGAACTGTTGGTTGACAGTATTTTTTTTTAGTTTCCTTTAAGCACTTTAAATATACCAACCCACTGCCTTCTGGCCTACAAGGTTTCTGATGAGAATGCAGTTGATAATCTTATTGAGGATCCCTTGTAAGTGATGAATTGCTTCTCTCTTGCTGCTTTCAAGATTCTCCCTTTTTCTTTGTCTTCCAACAGTTTGATTATGATGTATTTCAGTATGGTGTCTTTAAGTTTATTCTACTTGGTCTTCATTGAACTTCTGGATTTGTAGAATTAATATCTTTCATTAAATTTGCTAATTTTCAGTCATTATTTCTTCAGATATTATTTCTGCCCCTTTATCTTCTTTTTCTGAGATTCCCACCATATGTTAATTTACTTGATGGTGTTCCACAGGTCCCTTAGTCTCTGTTAATTTTTCTTCATTTTTTTTCTTCTATTTCCTGAAACTTTATCATTTCAATGGTCCTATCTTCCATTGTGTTATCTTCACTGTTTCTTTTTACTGTCTACTTAGATCTGCTCTTGAACTCTTCTGGTGAATTTTTCATTTCAGTCACTGTATTTTTCAGCTCCAGAATTTCCTTTGGTTCCTTTTTATAATTTGTCTTTTTATTGATACTCTCATTGTGTTCATGCATTGTTTTTCTATCTTGCCCATGTTTTCCTTTAGCTCTGAGCATTTTAAAGACAGTTGTTTTAAAGCCTTTGTCTAGACAGTCTAATGTTGGGCTTCTTCAGGGACAGTTTCTGTTGATTAAATTTGTTCCTTTTAATGGGCCATACCTTCTTTTTTCCTTATACAGCTTGTGACTTTTTAGTTGGAAATTGGACATTTGAATCTTATAGTGTGATAACTCTATTTTATTTATTTATTTTTGAATTGTTTAAGGTTGTCTTTGTGCCAGGGATTAGCCTTAGGAGGAATGTTAAGGTCTTCTTGGGTCTCTTCTGAGCCTGCGACTTTCCTTGGGTATGTGGTGACTTTCTGAATTTTCCCATATACATGGTTGCTTTTGAATGTCCTAATACTTAAATGTCTGGTTCCTGACAAGGAGAAAGGGCAGAAAAAACACTAAACATGTGCTGTTGTTTTAAATCCCCAGGAAGATGCTTTAGCCAGTGGGGTTAAAATAACGATGGCCAGCCTTGGTGCTAGCTAAGATTTCTCCTGGAATCTGCAAGCTTTTAAATGGACTTCAGCGCTCCAAAATTGTTACTTCGGACAGTTTCTGCCAGTATAATTGTTCCCTAGGTGGAATTCATCTCTGGCACTTCCTAATCCTCCAACTTCCCTTACATCACTCTAGTATATTCTTTTATAAAGTTCTTTTTTTAGCTCTCCTGAGAGGAACCAAGAAGGGAAGTGTTCACCCCTGAATCAGATCTTTAAAGGACCAGCAGAGTGTTCCTTAGATCAGAGTAACATGACACTGGGCAGACTCCCAAAGAACGTGGAAAATCAGAAGCATAAAATTTAGGATCTCTGCACAACAATGTTGCCTCATTGAAGATATTCATTCCAAAACTGAAATCCTGGTGTTCCTGGGATTTGTTTCACTACAGATAAGTTGCCTTTTTGCAGGGGCTAGTCTCTATTTTGGTCTGTTTTCAACTGCATGTAGACTGAAATTTCAGGCTAGCACATAAAAGGCAACCTGCTCCTACTCCTTGAAAATGTTTCCTTGCCAAGTGCACTGGACATAAATACAAAGATGAATTGCAGAAGATCCCAGTTCTTTGGGGACTGGTGGTTAGGTTGGGCAGCTGCCCACACTAATATAACTTAAAGTAGGATGTATGGCCCCCTCTTACTGGTGCCTAGGACATTTTTCCTTGTCTCTAGAGAGCAGAGATTTTATATTCCTTTTTGCATCTGTAGTGCATCTATGGCCAATACATGTTTGTTGAATTAATGTATTGACTGGGACATTTGCTGTAGGTTCTCTGCAAGAATTTACTGCTTAGGAACCTCATTTGACCTTAATAAATACATATACAAATATATGGATGAACTGTTACGAACATATTAGTATGAATAAGTAGTCCCTAGACCAATGATTCTCAAACTTTGCTACTTAAAATCATCTGAGGAATGTCGCCAAACCCTGATTCCTACATTCCAACCACATACATTGTTTTAATAAGTCTGGGGTAGAAGCAAGAAATCTACATTTTTCAAAAGCTACTTAGGTAATTCTGATATGCGGTTAGGGTAGAGAACCACAGCCCTTTGACTACCTAAGAAAATTTAGTAATCAAAATAAAGTATAGAAAGTGCCTTCAGGGAGATTTTATATTAGACTGTACAGCATATAGTCAAAAACACTAGTTTTGGAGCTTGGAGACTGGTTCCAATCCCAATGCAGCCACTTCGCAGCTGTTATCCTTAGGCAAATGACCTAATCGTTCAGAGCTTCAGTTTCTTGATCTACAAAACAAGGGCTGTAGGGTTACTATGAGGATTTACGTAAAGCCTTAGTACAGTACCTGTACTATAGCACACAGTAAATATTGGTCTGATTTATGCTGGTGTGCACACGTGTCACTGGATTCGTTCGGATGCACATTTCTACTGTTGCACCTTCACCAGCCAGCTCTTGGGAAAACAGGGGAGGTCTCCTGGTCGCCAGCCGAGGGAAGGATACTAACGCCATCTAACCGCGAGCGCACCGTTCCAGGTGCGCGCTGGCTCGTCGAGTTCCGGTAGCTGCGCCGCGTGTGTCCACCAGGGGCCGCTCGAGTGACCCAAGCTCCGGGCGCTACCGGGCGGCGCCCCCGCGCGTGCTCAGTCGGAGCTGTGCGCGCCTAGGAATCGCCGCCGCTGTGTTTCCCTGGACGGCTGCCCAAACTAAGCCTCAGTGGGTGATACGAGAGCGCTTAGGGGACAAAAATCTTCCCTCTTCTTTAGTCTGTGCTCTGCACTCCTATGCCCCGTGGTCAAACCTCGGGCGGCAAGTACAAGCGTCTCCATCGCGGTATTGCCCAAGCGTCAGGAGGAGGCCGAGCCCGAGTGGAGCTCGGCCTGACTGGGGCCTGGACCCGCCCAGACGCCGCTGCTGCCCGGATGTTGCGATGGCTGATCGGGGGAGGCCGAGAACCTCCGGGACTGGCCGAGGTAAACCCGGGCGGACATTCCCTGCAGCCGCAGAGGCCGAGCTTGCCCGGGCGGCGCCTTCGGCCTGAGCCGGCTCACGGGGTCCCGGCGGCGGGGCCCAGGCAGAGGCGGGGCCTGCAGCGAGCACGCGCTGCGCTGTCTCGCGGCCGCCAGAGGCGACGATGCGAGAGGGCCGCTTTCTGGAGCTTCTCCAGACGCCTCGGTCCCGCCTGCGGGCGCTGTGAGTTACATCGCCCTGTGTCAGCAGGTGGGGAAATGCAAGCAGAGCTCAGCTAGTCATCGGTCCACTCAGGTCTTCTGGCTACTTAAACCAGCCTCATTTCAATTTAAAAAGGTATCCGACGTAGCTAGAAACGAACAAGTGGTAACTGCCACTTTCCACTTCTGGTTTATTTGAATTGGTACCCCTTCCCAACATCAGCTGACACTTGCTCAGGGAATAGAGAATTAAATTGATTATTTATCCAAGAACCAAAAAAAGGGACATACTGATGTTTAAAAAATAATTTGCTTCAAATTCAAGAAAATGATTTTCTAATTAACTGCTGTTTTTGGCTGCATAGTCACACTTTCTTTGTGGGTCTGAACAGACCGTTTAATGAGATTTACATTTGAAATGTGAATAAAATAATTTTGCAGCCTTAAAAATGTTGAGGTCTGGAATTTATATGACACGCAAGAACAGAATTTGTGTTGAATTCCATTTTGTTTCTTATAGGAAGTATTTGTTTTGACTGTTAAAAGTAAAAATTTGGATTATTGTGAGTAAGCACCCTACTTCTCAGTTTTAACTTCCTCTTTGCAGTTGAGGTTTATTGTCTATTTAAAAAAATTCCTTACTGACCTGAAATCCTCAGATTATGGAAGAATTGTGGATCATAGAATAGCCATATACTTGTATGATGTATATGACAATTTTGTATTAAAACGATTATTTGATTAATTGTATAATTTGATCCACCACTTCTGCCATTCTTGGCAAGCTTTCATTTGGGATGAAGCAGTTTATACAGTTTTCAGATTTCTCACTTTTGTTTTTCTCATCAGAACCTCTGCTAGAAGGGAGATGGGATAAATACAAAATTACTGCTTTGGGGTGGATTTTTTTGGAAAAGATTTATGCATGTTAATTTATACATTTCTTCATATAAAAGTACTTCAGCTGTATAACTACTGTAAATTTGTACATTATAAGAACCTATGGTTTTCCCCAGTTTATGCAAGAACTTTGTATCCAGGCTTTTAGTTTAAGCAGTGGTTCTCAACTGCGCTGATTTTGTCCAGCAGGGAACGTTGGCAATGTCTGGACACATTTTTGATTATCACAACTTGGGGGGAGGGAGTTGGGATAGGGGGACGTTCCTATTGGCATCTAGCCTGTAGGACTTGGAATGCTACTAAATATCTTACAATGCACAGGACAAAAAATTATCTGGTCCAAAATGTCAGTAGTGTCAAGTTTGAGAAACCCTGGTTTAGAGGTTAAGAACAAAGGTTTGATTATGAAATAGTACTGGGTTTGACTCCAAAACGGGGTTAATGAGACCTGTTTTACAGAAGTATTAAGTTAAGTTACATGGCATAAGTACTTAACACAGTCTCTGGCATATAGCCTGCCACATAATACAGTCCTCTGTAATTGTTAGCAACTAGCTTTATCAATATATTGTCCAGAGTTGAATTCATTGAGTCTAAATGATTTCATTCTGTCTTTCATTCATTCAATAAACATGTATTCAGTGCTAAGCACTGTTTTAGTCTGTATTTTACCCCTTTGACTTGCAGTTTTGTTCCTGCCAAGTTTCAATTGAGAAACATTCTGAAATACTGAGTTGAATTGGCCCAATAACTTTTTAAGTGAGGTTTATTGACACACAATTTTCCACCCTTTTGTGACTTGAAATTACTAAAGTTTATGGGTATGAATTTGTGGTAAGGGAAGTGTTTTATGTGGAATTGGCAGTTATTAAGTTGATATTAGGGGAAATAATACTTAGTATGAGAACATGATACCTTAGGGCTTTTTAAATCTTGTATTTTTAGATGTATACCATGCAGTTATATTCCACTATGGTCTTTTGTCATAAATCATTTTATCTTTTTCTCTGTTCTTTTTTTTGCTTGTTTTTTTCCAATGTAAGAAATCTCCCTTACAGACAATAGGCGAAGAACAAACCCAGAACCCCTACACTGAACTGCTTGTACTCAAAGCTCATCATGACATTGTACGATTTCTGGTACAGTTAGATGACTACAGGTAAGAGATTCTAGTTGTCTAATTGACTACTGTTTGGAAAGAGTTTTTAGGGAATTTTATATTAAAAACAAACAACTTTAAAATTAATACATCTTTCCTAAAAATTTCAAAACTCTGATCATTAGTAACATTAAATAGAAATTGAAATTGACCTCTGCATTGAGGAAACATGTATCTGAAGTCTTTTTTACCCAAAGTCAGGGTGTTATATCTGGCAATCTGAGGATTATATTTGTTTGTTTGTTTTTTGAATTCTGAGAAATATATGACTTTAAAATTTGGGTGGGAGTTATAACTGTAAGTTAAGGTGAACCTGATTTGAAAAACAAATACGTTAAATGTTTAAATATCAGGTGCCTACCAGAAATGTGCTGTTTTAAGTGGAGGGTAAGGTAAGAATTTAATCTGAAGTTTTTGTTACTGAGGAAACCTCTTTAAAGTTATGTTATTCTTACTTCCCTACTAACATGCATAATATTGTGTTTAATATATTTGCAAATAGAGATAAAGGTGTACAGGTCTTAGGGCTATAGACTTAGCTTATTACTGATCTATGTATCTGTTTATTAAGCCCTTATTCAACTACATACTTATTCTTTGTAGCATGTGTCACAATGATAGTTACAAAATTAATGGTATAACTACTTAATATTTGTTTTCCCCTCTAGAATGTAAACTTCATGAGAGTGGGGCTGTTTTGCTTACTCACCACAGTATTCTTAGTACCTAGCACAGTACCTTACATGTAGCAGGTAATTAATAGATAGTTAAGTGAATGAATGACTCCAAAGACTTATTAAGTGTACACATTTCATGCCATCCTAATCCCCCAACTTCACTTCTGTTGTCACTACCAGTTCTTCCATTATCATCTCTAATTTTCTCTTTTGCCTTTGCTACTGTCTTTTTTTTTTTTTTTTTTTGCTGTGCTTAGTCCTAACTCTGACTACCATTTTTGCAGACTATTTACCTTGTTTTCTCTCTGCTTTTTTATGTCTTTGTTATTTAGTTGCTTTTACCATGTGCAGTGAAATTCTGACTCTATGAGGAGTTAGGTCACATTCCACAGATGAAGGACACAGTTCTTCACAACGATCTCCTCACCCTAGATACTAGCCTCAATCTATTGAGTTCCCAGGCCACCTGCACTTCGGACCAGCTGGTTACAAGTTCCCACTCCCCCTTCAGGTTTGATAATTTGCTAGAGCAACTCACAGAATTCAGGAAAGCCTTATATTTATGATTATAGTTTTATTTTAAAGGATGCAAATTAGGACCAGCCCAATAAGGAGATGCATTGGGTTTCATGTAGGAGAATCCTAAATGCGAAGATTTCATGTGTCTGGGACTCACCTCGCCCTCTTAGCACATCAGGGTGTATCACCAGTGAGGAAGTTCACTTGAGTTTTGGGTGTCCAGAGTTTTTATTGGGGTTTCATTACATAGGCATGATTATTTGAATCACTGGCCATGTGATTGAACTCAATCTCCAGTCCCCTTGCCTTCCAGCCCTGCCCTGGGAGGTTGGGCTGATATTCTGTGGTAGTAGCTGAAAGCCCAAACCTTCTAATCACATGGCTCATCTTTCCAAGTTGGCCAGCCCTCATCCTCAAATTATCTAAGTGCTCACAGCAAGTCATCCTGTTAACATAAACTCAATGGACCCACCATGAATATGAAGACACTCCTGTCATCTGGGAAATTCCAAGGTTTTAGAGTCTCCCTTCTAGGAAGCAGGGACAAAGGCCAGCAAAATTATACAACACCATGTTTATCAACTTCCGCTTGAAAAGATTTGCTCTTACATATATCATCAGCCTTTAAGCACTGTTTTCCTGTTGTGATGCAAGCCAACTAGATCACAGCATGTTAAACATAGATAATAATCGTCAGCCTTTTTTGGGAATATTGTTTTATGTTCCTTAGAGACCCTATTTATTTATATGTAAGTGGTCATTTCTGTGGGAAGCTAAAATTTCTGGAAAGGTAGGGTCTTGGACAGCTAGTTTTCTTGTACCGTATTTTACCGTAGTAAATTGCTAGGTTAAAAAAATCCAGTTGGTGGGAGGGAGGGGGGGAGGGAGGATGGAGGGAGGTTTTGGTCATGGGCAACAATAATCAGCCACAATGAATATCGACAAAATAAAATTTTTTTTAAAAACCCAATTAAATTTTTATAACATTATCACTAATACCTGGACCTTAAGGAATCCTAAAATCATTTTGTCTAGGAAAGTTAAATAACAAGTACACAGTATACTTTCAGGATGTAATCTTTAAATTTTTATAGAGATTGTTAAGATTCCATGTTCACTGCTCTCTTGTCTGTGAAATGTTCTCTTGGCTATTCTTATTACATAGAAGAAGAATCCGTAGAAAAGGCCAGCTTGTAGAATAATGGTCATTGTACAAATCTACTTGATTCTTGATTACATTTTCCTCATACTGGTGCTCATGTATACTTCAGTTTTTCAATAATATAGTAACTATTCTATAAACAGTAAAAAGCTATAGTTGAGTATATCAGTTACCCGTTGCTCTGTCAAATATTACCCCAAACTTAGTGGGTTAAAACAGCCTTCATCTATTTAGTACATTATTCTGCAGGATGGTAATTTGGGCTAGGCTCAGCTGGGTGAATCTTCATCTCTGCTAGGGTCAGCTGATCTTGGCTAGGTTTACTTATGCATCTACAGTCAACTGGTAGATTGGCTGGGGCTGTGTGGTTCATGATGGTTCCAGCTGGGATGACTATGGTCTCCCTCCATGTGGTTTTTCAGATGCTTGATTACATAGTAGTTATGGAGTTCTCATACCAGCAGAAGGGCAAGCCCCAAAGTAAGACACTTTTCAAGTCTCTGCTTATATTATGTTTGCTGCTGTTTCATTGGCCAGAGAAGTCAGGAGCTGGCACAAATTCAGTGAGTGGGTAAATAAACTCTACTTCTTGATAGGAGGAGCAACTAAGTCCTGTTGAAAATGGTGGTGAGTATAGGGAGAGGGAATGTTTTGTGGCCGTGTTTGCTATCTACCACAGTGAATCTAAATGTCTAGAATAGATGAAAAAGCTTGCCCATTCACTTTTGCAATACAGTGATGGTATGATTTTGTGAACACACTTAATTCTTTGTACTCAGGTATCAAAATTTACATATAATTAGGTATGAAGTTTTTCAGTGGCAGACCTGTAGAACTTTCAATCCATGTTTGTTTTTAAAAAATTAATTCTGTAGTGTAATAAAAAATAATAAGAACTGAAAGAGTCATTCTTGGACGTAACACATAGAAGGACATAAAACCTACAGACTATAATAAATATTTATTTTGGGCAGAATTAAGAGCTCAGTATTTTCACTCTTAATTTAATAGTTTAGATAGTTTAGAATTATCTTTACCATTTTACATGTATGTTATTTATGCATTGTCGAATTACAGAAATAAAAATTTTCCAGTTTTTAAATAATTTAAAAATTTAAAAACTTTCTAGTTTTTAAATAATTTATATATATATTTTATGTTTTTATTTAGTTTTTGTAGGAATTATATTCTGCTTTTTTGGTCAGCTGTTGTAATCCAGGTTTCACGCTTCAGGTCTTTAGATAATATCATCTTATTGAAAATTTTGCAGAAGGATTTTCTTGTTTTCTTGGTGGCTCAGCTAAAATCAGTGAGTGGAAAATTTTCTTAGATTGGTTTTTGAAGATACCAAATAAATCCTGTATAACCCAACAGACAGCTGCCTTTTCTTTTCTTCTTTAGTATTTTTTGAACATAAAGCGAGGGTCATATTGATTGGGAGATCACTAAAGAAGGCTAAGCCTCAGCAAGAGTCTTCCAAAAAATGGACTGTGCTAAAACTGAATGTAATACTCTAGCATTTGACACATTAAACTAAACTGAGTTCATAACACATTTTAAGAATAGTTTTCTCTTGCTCATTTGACCATTCCTAGCTCTTCCTGGAAGCAGACAAGGTTATGTAGGATGGTGATCATGAGTGGAAAAGACTCAGATGACTCATGAAGTGCCAGACTGGAGAACAAAATGTGCTTCTAGTATGGCTGGTGAAGCTGTACATTCACAAGAAAGTAAACAAACTCAGTTTGATAATCCACTGAAAACAAACAATATGCTCCATCTTTAAAATGATATTCTTAAGCTAAGAATATTTGTTCTCACATACTAACATTCAAGGAATAGAGATCAATGGTCAAGTTGGTTTAGATCTTCTTAATACCTGGGTTCCCTGGGAAGCACACACTAAAATGGAGTTAAACATGCAAAAGTTTTGTTAGAGAAAAATGCCAGTGAAAAGAGAAGGGAGGAAGCAGGATTGGACAAGGGGAGCTCTCCCATACTATGACACAGATGTGACAGGTCTCTGCCAGCCCAATGGGGAGTTCTGGAGGAAAGATTGCCTTTAAGAGGAGTTCTGCACTAGAGATAAGTAACTGGAGTCTTGTACCGCCGCCTTAGTCATTTGCTGAGGGTCATCCAAGAAGAATGGGACCCCTGCTTCTACCATCTTGCTTAAATCCCAGTGATTAGGGACCAGCTGAGTTAGTATGACTGTGGCTTGAAAACTAAAATGGACCCTGAAGTCAACAGCTGGAGGCAGTCAGATAGCTACATTCCTTACAACTGGACAGGTAGTCCTCTCTTGAAAGGGGGTCTGGAAGGCACATTTTTGTGTCTGCCACACTTCCATAGTTGTAAGTTTGGTTATTTTATCTTTAAGTTGCATGAATACACTCATAAAAGCCATGCCATTGGGCACCTTTTTAAGAAACTGTTTAAGAGTGACATTGGTTAATAATTCTTAGATGGCATAAAAAAATTTATATGGTTTTCAGAGATTTTAAGGTAGTTGTACCTGGAAAAGGGTGTAAGCAGAATCCTTTCCATTATGAATTCCAGCAGCCACAGTACTAATAGCAGTACTGGCAAATTTTTCTAAGTGCTTACATCTAGTTGAATTTAGACATCTTGATTTATTATAATAGATTTTACTAAAATGTATTAACAACAACAAAAAGCTTTTCTGAGACCCCTAAATGACTCTTTGTGGTGAATTTGTTTACTCAGTTTCTGTTGTTTTTGTATAGTACTTAGTCAAATAAAGGAAGTATAGCATAAGCAATACTATCCTTTCTTCCTTCCTTTTTCTTATTTCTAATAATTTTGTCCTTTTAGCTCATGTTTTGGAAATGTAGTTGAATTTTGTTTAGTTGGCTAAGACATAAGGTTTGAGAGGATGACAGGAGTGAGTAGAAAGGTAATTGCTGTGTCGTGCAGCAGCATATAATCAAATTTTGGGTCAGCAAGTGTATAATGGCATTTCGGTTTCAAATTCTGTCATCTTAGCAATAAAAATGTATAATTTCTAGGTAAAATCAGGCTCCCTCAGTTACAAATACCCTTATTCATCATTTAAAACTATTTCCTTGAATGTCCTTAAAATGTAGCTTTAAAAAAATTCATCTGACAATTTGAGCATAGATAAGGATAATAACTGGATAATCGATTGCAGCATATCACATGTTTAAATTCATGTGTTTATAATGATACTTAAAAAAGAGAACTCACTGGTTACCTTTGGAGAATGCTAGGGAACTAACTCATTATTTTGAAAATTGGTAAATGGGCAAAGTCAAGATCTATATTGCCTTTCTTTTATAAACTGTATCTAGGGATGAGTAATGATTGATGAGAAGAAAATTCTCTTTATAGAAGAATTCAAGCTAGGAAAAATGATAGAATTGGAATATTGTAATTTTGCAACCTCGAATGTGTAGGGGAGGAAAAATATGTTTTTCCTTAACCTGTATTAGGTTCATTGGCTGGGGCTCTGCAAATCAGACTGACAAAAGACAGATTAACGAGAGAAAAACAAGCATATTAATGCGTGCATCACACATACATGCTGGAGTACTCAGTGTTGAATAACTCAAAGAGGTGGTTAAAACCTGGGCTTCTATAGCATCTTAACAGAAGAACAATAAATTTGTTAAGAAGTGACAACACAAATGAAAGGTACTTTTAGTTTCTTGGGGTGGCAGTTGTGAGAAGGCAAATATTTGGGGGAAACTAATGGTAGATAAAGACTATTAGTAAGATTTGTTTGCGCAGACCCCAGTAATAAGGTTGTTATCCGTTTCCTGGTGTGGAAGGTAGGGAGAGGGGCACCTTCACAAGGGTGTTTATGTTCTGTTTTCAAGTAGACAGGAGGAGGGCAGAGAGCTCATTCTGTGTCTGCTTTTTCTCAGTTGTCTTCAGTTGAAAATAATCCTAATACCAGAGTGTCATGTTTTGGGGTTGTATACTCTGAACATCTTCAAATATAATAATGAATTTACATAATGATTATTGATGGCTCTTAACATCACACACAAAACACAAAAAAGACTGCCTGGAATTATGTTTCCTGATGGAGTAAACAAACTGCCTATGAAGTGGTCTTACCAAAAAGTCAAATTTGAATCTAAGTCTCTAGATCTAACTATCACTTTACCAAAAAATACAGGGGTTGGGGGTGCATGCCAAATGACAACACAAGAAAGTAACCAGCAAAATCCAGACTGTGAGAACTCTACAAGACACATGACTTTTTTCAAGTAATAAATTGCAAGGAAAAAATAGATGGAGAACAAATCAATAGAAAAAAAGAGACTTTAGAGATATATCAACCAATTGCAATGTGTGGACCTTAGTTGGATCCTGCTTCTAACTAATAACCTGTTTGAAAAAATTGTGAGACAATCAGAAAAATTTGATCACAGATAGGTATTACATTAAGGAAATAAATGTTAACTTTAGGTTTGATGTAAATGAGTCCTTAGAGGTGTATACTGAAATATATACTGATGAAATGAAATACTGTGACTGGGATTTTCTTCAAAATAATCTGCAGTGGGGGTGATTGGGTGGACTTCAGATGAAACAATATTGACCATGAGTTGATAATTATTGAAGACAGGTGAAGATTACATCGGGCTTTTTATTATACTGTTTTCTCCACTTTTGTGTATATTTAAATTCTCTATAATAAAAAGTTAAAAAAAAACTATATTTGATACAGAGGAAATAGAAATGCCAACTTAAAAGGTACTGTTGTTTCAGTATGAAATAAATTATTTTTTCTTAAGTGTTACAAGTGTTACAAGTGTTCAACCGAGAACCACCCCTGTTTCCCTTTGAGAACAGAATTTATTGAGAATAGATGTAGGAATCACACAGATACATGAACATATCAGCTTAATAAATTAGTAACTGAGAAAAGACTGGATTAAATGATGTGGATTTTGATATTCAGCAACAGTGGGTTTCCTTATACTTCGCTTTGAATTAGGTAGATTTATTCACCGAATCAATGGTACAGCTGGACAGCTGCAAGCCTCCCATTTAGATGTAGGCTTAACACAAAAATAAGAGCAGACCAGAATGTTCCCTCTCTATGAACAGACAGATCTTAGAAAACCCAAAGACGCTGAACTGAGCATGCTCAATTCATTATCTCATACACGTAAGTGGGGCAGAGAGAGGCCAGGGTTGTTTCTCTAGTAGTAGAAGTTCCTTCACAGAAATTGGAGCTCAGAGGAATGGAGGTCTCCTGCAATAGAAGTCACGGTGATATTTTTGGTATCCTAATATTGTAAATTTGTTAGATTACAGTATTTAAAAATAAAACTTAGTAGTCTGCAGTATTTAAAAATAGAAAGTTCAGCCTTCTATTTGTGAATTTGGGGAAGGGGAGGATTTACCAAAGATTTTGCCTTTGCAAATGATCATGGGAACTATGAAATCTTCCCACCTTCATTCTATTTGTGAGCTAAAAAAGGACCTTAGGCTTTTAGATGTTAGAGTTGTGTTAACATAATTCATTGTTCTTGATCAAGGAAAAAAAATTAATGTTTAAGTAGATCTAATGAAAGAATCAGTGGCATCAGTATGTATGGCTCCTGAAAATGCTTTGAAGTTCTCTTCAACTTCTCCTACAAGTCCCTATCTACATACTTCTCTAATTTTCTTCAAGTAGTTCTAGCATACAAACAGAAATCTTTTTAAAGTGGAAATTGTGTTATTTTTAAGTTTTGTCTAGTTTCTAGTATTGTAGTAGCCTTTTTCAACTTATTGTAAAAGAAATACAGTATTTCAGTTTCATCATGCGTTAGAAAGTACTTGTGGATTGTGTGGGGAGTTAGTTAACCACTGAGGTTTTCTGTACCGGCAAAATGATGTTCTGTTTTTATTTTTCCAGTGCTTTATGGTTATGTAGATACTGACTGCAGTAAGATTAATGTACAGATTTATGGGGTATAGTTTTTATTATGTCCTTTATATTTGAATTTGTAAGATCTTTAACTTAATTGAAATTGCTTCACATGAGTAAGAACTATTACATGAGTATTTAGGTAATGGACATAGGAATTATTTGTGAAGATGTTTTATTATATACAAATATTTGTGAAGCTTTGCTGTACTTTCAAAGCCCATAGTGGGCAAGAATGAGAGTATATTTTTTGAGATGTTCAAAGGGAAGGTGTTTAGAGGGGATGATTTGTATAAGTTGAAGTGGTTGTAAAAGAATTCTCAGTGGACATGATCTAGACCCTATAGCATCACTTAGTAATGTCAGACTGTGAGTTCATGAAGGGCTAGGAACATTTCTTATTGATCTTGTTCTCAGTATCAAGCATATACACAAGTATAGTTCATGATTACCTATAGTTAGTATTTAATAAGTATGTCATGAATGAACGAGGGAATCACTGACACAAATTTGTTCTCATAATTAGGGTAGGAGGGGATAGAAGAGTCTACAGAGTCTGCTATAGGTCTCATTAAAGTATGCTTCACCTTGTTAAACTTGTTTTTCATGCATATAATTTTTGTTTAGTCATTTAATTGTGTAGTCTCAAAGAGTATTTTTAACAACTTGGTTTCAAGTTGAGGAAACTTGAAGGATATGCATGCATGAGAATTGGACAGGAACATGAAAACAATTTTTTTGTATGTGTTGTGGGATTCTGGGTTTAAACTTTTTCAACTTTCTGTTTTTGTTATAATGTAGGAGGAGTCTTTAAAAAAAAGGTTCATGGAAAGATTCGTATTACCTTTTAATTCTATTTTTCCACCAACTTTTTGAATTACCCTTATGTTGATACATGAATAATGATAAAAGAAAAAGATGAGGCTACATTAATAATGTTAATGAATCTATTTCACAGAGCCCGTGTAACACTTAAATGTTTACTCATTCATTTATTCATTCAACAAGCATTACTTTAGCTCTTTGAACCTGCCAGAGATAATCAGAGATTTGTTAGATTAGGAAATACCATATTATAAAGAACAGTAAATATGGTAATTAATATATTTCATTGATTCTAAGAAGCATATTTTTTTCTATTTTAACATCACTGAAATTTGGACACCTTATGTAATTAATAGTGTTTTCCAGTTATATAATTGGCCGCATTTTTCTTAATGGTACATAAAATAATAGTGTCTTACACTTGATGATTGCTTCAATTTGATGAAATACAGTGCATTTCTCAACAATCATTAAATCTTAAGATCTCGAGGCGAGAATCACAGATAGTTTGTCTTGACATTTCCCTAACATCTAGCACAGAATCTCACTAAATACATATTGTGCTAATTAGTAAGAAAGCATTTCTCTCAATATTACCTTTAGACTTAAGTCTTTGAATTCTATTAATTTAAAGTGTTTTTTTAAAAAAATTAATATATAAAAATTAGCATATCAGTTACTATTCTTCCTTCCACTGGATAGCTTAAACCTTACTGATATTTTCACTACTCCTTTTTTATAGTTCATTACTTGTTTTCAGTAGTCCAACTATATCTTACTATTAGGAATTCTTGGGCTAAATTTTCATTTCTGATTTGGAGATGGTGGAACGTGTGCTTGACTGACTAGGATTTGATTTAAGATAAACTGATATAGTATAGCTGGTTTTTAGTTACTCATCATAGTAGGATGGATAGTTGTAATTCATGAATGATCTCCCAACCCTGTATTAGTTATCTCATAAGAGGTACTAATATGTAGCAAAGTTACATTGGTTTGTAAAATTACTAAGGGAAAATAGGTGAAACACTTCAGCAGTTAGGTCAGGGCACAGGCTTTGTGAACATGAGCCCAAAAGCACAAGCAGCAAAAGAAAAAATAAACAAATGGGACTATATCAAACTAAAAAGTTTCTGCACAGCAAAAGAAACAATCAACAGATTGAAAAGACAACCTACAGAGTGGAAGAAAATTTTTGTCAACTATGCATCTGACAAGGCACTAATATCCCGAATATACATAGAACTCAAGCAATTATACAGTAAAAAAAAAAAAAAAAAAAAAAGACCCAATTAAAATATGGGCAAAGGAGCTGAATAGACATTTTTCAAAGGAGGACATACAAATGGCCAACAGATACATGAAAAAATGCTCAACATCACTAGTCATCAGGTAAATGCAAATTAAAACCACATTGAGATACCACCTCACTCCAGTTAGACTGGCTATGATAAAAAAGACGGTGAATAACAAATGCTGGTGAGGGTGTGGAGAGAGGGAACACTACTGCACTGTTGGTGGGACTGTAAATTAGTACAACCGCTTTGGAAAACAATTTGGAGGTTTCTCAAACAACTACAGCTAGATCTTCCATATGATCCAGCAGTCCCTCTTCTGGGTATATATCCAGAGGAGTGGAAATCATCACGTCGAAGGGATACCTGCGCTCCCATGTTTGTTGCAGCTCTGTTTACAATAGCCAAGATATGGAACCAACCGAAATGTCCATCAATAGATGAGTGGATAAGGAAACTGTGGTATATATACAGTATGGAATACTACTCTGCCATAAAAAAGAATGAAATACTCCCATTTGCAACAACATGGATGAACCTGGAGAAACTTACGTTGAGTGAAACAGGCAAAGCACAGAGGAATAAATACCACATATACTCACTCATTTATGGGAGCTAAGAGAGAAAGGAACGCAGGAAAGAAAAACCACAGTAGTCCCATGATCCGACAGAGGGAGGGAACATTCCCAGGGCTACAAATTGAAGTTGAGGGGAGAGGGGGAGGTTGGGGGATAATTGGAAGGGGACAAAGGGTACAAAAGCAATTTCCAGTAATGGGTATGTCCCCCAAATGAATCTGGCCCCCACATCATGGGCAGGAGGGGGGACAATCAGCTTTGTATCTCATGAACATTTGAAATAAATTAATTAATTTAAAAAAATGATTTATGTTTCCTCTTTAGAGGACATAGTATTGAATACTGAAATGGCAAAAAAAAAAAAAAAATGCAGCAATAGAATATCTATATAAGAATTGAAAGGCCTGAATAATCTACCAAATTGGTAATTGACCTCTGAGCAATAAAAAATTGGCTGTGATTTCTTTCATGCATTACCATTGAGCACTGTTTAGATTTAACTTTCGTTCACTCCTGATTGAATTAAAATTTGAGGTGAAATGTTTTACATCTCATTTCTAAACTCTCAACCATTCAATCATCTCTCATTGTGAACTCAGGAGATTCAGATGTGATAAAAGAATAATGAGAAGTTAAAAATCAGGGTTAGAAAAAAGTATGTATTTTAAATCTGCAATCCTTTAAATGGGAGAAAAGCAATTATAAGAGTTTAAAGAATTAATAGAAAATGATGTTTTATACCAAAGAAAATTTAAGATCTTGAGTCCTGCCCCGCCATCTCTATACAAATAGAGATCAATAGGCTCAGAAACATAAGCTATTAAAGATTTACTTTCAGCAACTGTTTGTGATATTCAAGGCACTGTTTAGTATTCTGATTCAGAAAATACATCTAATTAAGCATAGGAAATTGTATTTTTAACTTGGGAGTGATCAGTTTCTTTTTAATCTCTAGATCTTTTGTATCTTACATTTTGAAATAAGAATAAATGATAGACTTGGGTTTAAAAATAACTCTTTGGTTTCTAGCTGGTTACCTAAGAAGTAAAAGGTTCTTTTCATTAAAAAGATATATAATTCTATATTAAAAAATTAATAGATTTTTGTCAGACTGTATTTGACCCGTTTCCCATCTCCTGTATAATCTCAGCTCTAACAGTAAGAGACGTAATGAAAGGGTTTTGAAGTGAGAACAGAGTATGGGAATCATCCTAGGCCGTGAAGACAATGCTTAAGTAGAGAACTTTGAAACTGAGCATGAGAAATTTGAACCTGAAGCTCAGTTTGGAGTGTTAAGGAAAGTGTTTGTGTCAAGGATATCTTTTACTTTACAGAATGTAGATAGATGATTGTTCCTTCATGTAAAGAGAATGGGAGCTGAAGAAGGAGAGATGAACTATAGCAGAGTTTATCACAGATCTTTTTTCGTGTCTTGAAATGAATTTTACCTCTTTTCATTTCAAGCATCATTAGTAAAAAACAAGAACAAAAAAACCCTCAAAAAACCCAAACATTTCAAAGCAAGAACATAGCATTTATGTGAAAAGACCAAGGAGCCAGGATGGGCAAAGGAGAGGTCTTGACTTTAAATAAAAGAGTTAAATATCTTTACAGAGAAAATCATAGAAATTATGAATTTATTTAAGGACATGATTCCATTCGACCCCTGTTTCTGTCAGTGAAACTGCTCCTCAGCTTGATATGGAATTTCTTAAAATCACAGAATTTTACAACAAGGAAGGACTTTAAAGATCATCTATGTGTCTCCCTCATTTTTACATTTCTAACAGGTTATTCTTTGTAATCCTATAAATGTCTTATTTATCTTTGGACCCTTAGTACCTGACATAGAACCTAGAAGGTATTCTATAAATATTTGTTAAATTAGCTTAAAGAATTTAATCTTCATTAATACTAGTAAGTCAAAATACCATGAATAAGGTCTGATAGTTCTTAAATTAATCTTAGCAATTAAATGCCACCAGTGATTTTTTTTTTTCCTTTGACCTTTTTTCTCTGACCAGATTTGCATCTGCTGGTGATGATGGACTTGTAGTTGTGTGGAATGCTCAGGTGTGTATTGATTATATGTGGATTGTGTAATAAATACTCTTTGGGGATATATTCGCATATCAATATCATTATTTGAGACTAATTAATATTTGAAAAGGCTACATAGGATAAATCCATTTAAAATAGGGACCAATATTTCATAATAAAGAGGTACAGGTTTTTTTGTTAAGATTTTTTTCTGAGAAAAATGTCAAACTGTGAAAATGAAAATTTTTATTTTATTGAACAAGATTTAGGTTATCAGCAGCTGTGTACTGACTTCCAAAATGAATCAAATTGTTAGTTTTTTTGTCAGAGGCACAATTTTTCTTTCATTGTTGTATGATAACATAACATTCTTCTCATGTTTGACTTTAATAGTCATATAACAAAAGGCCTATTTTTTCAAAAAATACTTAAGGCTTCACTGAGTTTCTTCAGGTCTCCTCCTGATCCTTTGTTACTCAGCTTAATTGCTTTTGAAACATTTATCTTCCTCTCATCCTTATTTTGGGTTGTTATCTGGTCTGACTCTGCCAGATCCTCATTTTTGGTGGCTTTGTCTGTGATTAAAGCAGTTCTTTAACGTTACTTTCACATTTATGAAGTCCTGCAACCTTGGAAACATTTGTATTTTACATTATATTTACATTGTATTTTTGTATGTTTACTACTTGGAAATCAATGAGAGACTGATGGACGAAGACATTGGATGGATGGGTTGGTGTTCAATAGAGATGGAGACTAACTTTATAAGTGGTTGATAAGTTAGTGTATATATGTATGTATTTGTTGTTATGCTGACTTTTATTTCATTCTACAACCTTATAACTGTAGAGACTTAGATACTTGGATAACAAAGATTCCATATTTTTTTCCTACAGATTGAGATACTGATGTTTTTATGCTTAATTTACACAATTATATTGTTAAAACCATAGGAAAGAATACTTTAAATTTTCTATAAAAATATGTGAAAAATTAGCATTTTCTAATAGAAAATAATCAAAATTGTTTGTGGTTATTCTTTTAGCACTTGTTTAGATTCTGTTTGATTGCTAAAGTTAGATTATAAGTCCTGAATAAGTAATTTTAAATGGAATGTATGTGTACTTTGTACGTGGTGATTTTTCTTAATGTTGTCTTTTAAGATTATCAAAGTTGTGAAAGATGAGCCTATTAACTATTTTTATTGGTTTTTCAGACAGGAGAAAAACTTTTGGAACTCAGTGGACACACTCAAAAGATAACAGCTATTATTACATTTCCTTCCTTGGAATCTTGTGAAGACAAAAATCAACTCATCTTGTCAGCCTCTGCTGATAGAACAGTTATTATATCCTTAAATCTGAAAGAAAACGAAATAGCTACAGTGACCCAAGGGGCCACTACATACGTTATTAATCTTTATCCTCTAGGGGCTTGTCTGTACACTCCTGTTTTAGCAAAAATGATTTTGTTCTGGTCTTCATAAGACACTTCTTTAAGGTATTAGACATTTGAAAGGGATTAGACTGGAAATAGCAGGTTAAGGCTTGTTATTGATGAAAACCCCCTGACTATAGCTGTTCTTTCCAGAGTTCCTGTTATATCAAGTTGTGTAAAATACACCATTAGCATCATCTTTAAATAAGGATGACAGTAGTAAGTCATGCCGTGCACGTTGCAAGGCGCTTTCAGTAAAAATTAATTAATGGATGTGATAGTTTTTAGTACAGATACTTCATGTTTATTAAATTATGGTAGACTATTCTGGAGAATAAACTTTTAAACAGTTGCAGTATTTAATGCCTGTAAAGATTCAGTACTTAAGATCACTCATTCTGCTGGCATTTTCAAATAGCTTTTTAGTAAAATTTACCTCAAACTCATTTGAGATCATCAGCCTGCTCTGCTAACTTGATGGCTCACTATATGAATTAATTTTTGTGGTCGTATAAAGACTAAATATTTTATGTTTTATTTAAAGATTTTCTAACTAAATGTGTAACATTGGTGGTTCAATTAATTAGAAAAGTTATCTCATAATTAAGGTTTTAAAATTCTGTCTAGAAATCATTTCCTAACATAAATTTAGGTATGGGATAGTGATACTGGCAGACAAGTTCGGAGAGTATCATGCTTCCAGTCTACTGTAAAGGTAAAATCATAAGCAAAATATGAGTTTTTATGGTAATCTGTTTTTGTCTCACAAAAAATACTTTAATGAGTTAGATGAAATTTCTTTCGTAAGTTTTAAAAATTATTTTCTTTTACATACACTAACAGTCAGTACAGTCACAGTCACTTGATTCTTCTAAGACTAGATCTTTGGGAATATATGCATGTATTTTTGAGGGTACTTTTTGAAGTACCCTTGTATTAGGTGCTAGAATAATTGAATTTGAAATTAGAGCAGAGGCTAATCCTAGTAGCAAGATGAGGAAAAAGTCCCCAGTATGTTTTTAGTCGGTCATTCTCGGAATAGATACACTTGCAGAATAACCATAATGGTAGCTAGTCTCTTTTCTTTATATTTTTGAACTGAAAATTTGGAGTTATTTGTCCCTCAATCTCTGCCTTCTCTAAGGTCATAAAGACAAGACATATCAATTACTTAGTTCTAAAACTAAAAATATATTGGCTAATCAGATGCTACTATTAGGTACATTGATTTTACAAACAGATATTAATTGGGGCTTATTATATGACAGGAGCTCTGCTACATTTCAGAGAAACAAACATGGATAAGACTTGGTTACTTGTGATTCCTACAGAAGAAATTACCATAAATATTCTGAGAAAGTACTGCTTTTTTTTTTTTTTTTTTTTTTAAATAATGTCAGCACATTTAGGAAAAGATACTGGTAAAATGAGATGTTTCCTCATTTGCTTTAAAGATAACTGATTTCCCTATTGGAGTTAACACTTTTTTTCTTTAATTAAAAAAAAAAAAAATTGCTGTGTGCCAATAGTAAGGGTAGTTCATTTTTTTTCCTAAAAGGCATCATCTCTGGTAGCTATCTTATGGCACTATGCTGTTCTAAATGTAAGTTTAGTAAAGTTTCTGGGAAAGAACATGTAAAATGTGCTATATGCTTGTATCTAATGCAGGCTCTTTTTTTTGAAGAAGTCATTAAAGTATTGACTTGATCAAAATCTCTATTCTTTATGTGATCTTAAAAGATGCCCCTTTACATTCCTTTAAAAATATTCTTGCCATCTGAAAAACTAAGATTGTTAGGTTTCAGATGAAAATACATGAATTGAAGGAATAGAGGAGAAAAACTTTAGTGTATTTGGGGGCAATTCCTTTGGTGCACTGTTCGATGAACTGGTTGTAGAAACTGGTCAAGAAAATGGTGAAAGTGCTTTTTAAAGAGGTTTTACTGTAATGTTAATCAGCTGAATAATTTTGTTTATTTCTTCTACGATTGTGTTTCACATAAAAAATTGTTAAAAATAGCATTGTGCTCACTTTAGTTCAGTGGTTCAGTTGGTCTTAAATAGAGAATTTGTCAAAGAAATTCAGATCCCTAATATAAGGAATACTATTATTATTTTTTGAACTAGTAAAGTTTTTTTTATAAGGGTTGGTGTTAGCAAGAAGATAGTGAAATTGTCATTTTTATTGCTTATTGAGAGTATAAATTGATAATGCTCTTCCTGAAAGGCAGTTTCGCATTATGAATGAATCTTAAAAAATGATTATATGCATTGACCCAGTGATTTTACTTTTAGAAAGCTCTTTAAAGGAAATAATCAGAAACTTGGGCAGAGATTTATGAACAGAAATATATACTACAAATATATTTTTAAATAGGTGATTGGAATTATCCTAAATGTCTTATAGAAAAAGTTAAATTATAGTAGACTATATACTAAAAATGGTATTTCAGAAAAATATAAAAAGAGTTTGGAAAATGCTAGTGGTAAGATGTTCAGTAACAAAAGCAATATATTATTCTCAACAAAATTAGCAAACCAAATCCAGCAGCATGTAAAAAGGATTATACACCATGACCAGATGAGATTTATCCCAGGAACTTGAGCTTAGTTTAACATCTGGAAAATCAATCAATGAAATAAACCGTAATAAGAATAAAGGACAAAAACCACACAATTATCTCGATAGATGTAGAAAAAGCATTCGACAAACTCCAACACTCTCTTGTGATAAAAATATACAGCAAACTAGGAACAGATGAGAATTTACTCAGCCTTATAAAGGGCATCTATGAAACCCCCGCAGCTAACATCATATTAATGGTTAAAGACTAACTGAATACTTCACCCCTATGTCAGGAATAAGATAAAAATGTGTGCTCTCTGCATGTCTGTTCAGCCTTGTACTGGCAGTTCTAGCCAGGGAAATTAGGCAATAAAAAAGAAACAAATTCGTATTGGAAAGGAAGAAATAAAACTATCTCTATTTATAGTAACACCATTTTGTATATAGAAAGTCCCAAATCTGCAACAAAACTATTAGGGTAACGTTTCAGTATATAATAGCAATACACAAAGATCAATTGCATTTCTGTATACTAGCAATGAACATTCTAAAAATGAAATTACAAAAACAATTCCATTTACAGTAGCATCTGAAAGAATAAAATACGTAGAAGTAAATTTACAGCAGTATAAGTCTTGTACACCAAAAACTATAAGCATTGTTGAAACAAATTAAAGAAGATCTAAATAAATGGAAAGACATCCTATGTTCATGGATCAGATTTAATATTGTTAAGAATGCAACACTGCCCAAATTGATCTACATTTTGAATTCAACCTATCAAAATTACAGCTGGCTTTTTTTCCCCCCAGAATTGACAAGCTGATCCTAAAATTCATATAGAAGTGCAAGGGACCCAGAATAGCCAAAACAATCTTGAAAAGGAAGAACAAAGTTACAAGACGCATTCCTCAATTTCAAAACTTACTACAAAGCTACAGTAATCAAGACAGTGTGTTACTGGCATAATGACAGACATGCAGATTAATGGAGCAGAATTGGAAGTCCAGAAATAAAGCCATCCATATGAGGGGTATTCAAAAAGTTCACAGAAACATTTGTATTATCTTTCAATTCTATTTTTCCATGAACTTTTTAAAGTACCCTCATATATGGCCAAGAGATTTTCAACAGGAGTGCTAAGAGCCTTCACTGGGAGAAAGAATAGTCTCTTCAAAAAATAGTACTGAGTCAACTGGATATCCACATACAAAATAGTGAAATTGAATCCTTACCTCACATCCTATCCAAAAATTAACTCAAATGTGTCAAAGATCCAAATGTGAGAGCTAAACCTATAAAACTCTTAGAAGAAATACAGGAATAAATCTTTCTTGACCTTGGTTTAGGTATCTTAGATATGACACCAAAAGCATAGCAACAAATGAAAAAACTAAATTGGACCTCATCAAAATGAAGGGTTTTTTTTTGTTTCAAGGGACGTCATTAATAAAGTGAAAAGATAACTCAGAATAGGAGAAAATATTTGTAAATTACATATCTGAAAATGGATTTTTATCTAGAATATAAAAAGAACTCTTAATAAAAAGAAGACAACCCATTTAAAAATAGACAAAGGATTTTGAAAGAAATATCTCCAAAAAAGATATAGAAATGGCCAAAAAGTGCATAAAAAGAAACTCAACATCATTTGTCATTAGAGAAATACAAGTCAAAACCACAATGAGATACTATTTCATACATACTAGAATGGCTAATATCTAAAAGACAGACAATAAAAAGTGTTAATATGGATGTGGGGAAATTTTAACCTTCATATTTTGCTGGTGGGATTGTAAAATGGTACAGCCATCTTGGAAAACAGTTTGTCAACTCATCAAAATGTTAAACAGAATTATCATTTGATGTAGCAATCCTAGGTGTATTCTCAAGAGAAATGAAAATACATGTTTAGACAAAAATGTGTGCATAAATATTCACTGCAGTATTATTCATAATAGCCAAAAAATGGAAACAACTTAAATGTCTACCAGCTGATAAATGGGTAGACAAATGTGGTGTATCCATACAATGGAATATTACTTGGCAATAAAAAGGAATGAAATACTTAGGTTAAAAATTCAGAGAGACAGGATAGGACCTCTTGAAATCTAAACCATATTGATTATTTTCAACTCTTTATTCCATCAGTTTGAAAAGCAACCCCACCCTTAGCCTAGACAAGACTACCAAGACCTTTTCCTTTTCTTTTTTATTCTTCTCTTGCCCTTGTTCTCACTCGGAGTGGGTGAAGAGAATACTGTTAAAGGAGTAGACTTTATTTTCAAATTAAGGATAAAGACTTCCAGAATCCTTGAAACACTCACTTTCCTGAGTCTACCAAACATAAAGATTTATTGAAAAAAATAGGAGATAATAATTTAAGACACATAAAGCTAAAAATATGACTTTAGTTTTTATTTTAAAAAGAGCTTATTTTAAGCATTGTGTTATTAGTTATCTGTTATTGAGTAACAGATTTTCTCAAAACTTAGTGGTTTTAAACAATAACTGTTTGTTATTTCTCAGTGTTTGTGCTCAGGGATAGAGAGCACCTTAGCTGGGTGGTGCTGGCTAAGGGTCTTCATGAGTTTGCTGTCATCTGAAGGCTTCCCTGGGGGTGGAGGATCCACTTCCTAGGGGCTCACATGCTTGGCAAGTTAGTGCTGGTTGGTTGTGATCCAGAGGAGCAAGTGACCCAAGAGAGAACAAGGAGGAAGCCACAGTATCTTTTATGACTTAGTCTTGTAAGTCATGCACCATCCCTTCTGCCACATTCTATTCATTCGAAGCTAGTCACTTAGTTGAACCCATATTCAAAAGGAGGAGAAATAATCTCCATGTTTTGAAGGGTTTCAAAGAACTTGTGGATGTATTTCAAAACCACCGAACACTGAATGCTTGAGTTTCTAAACTGATACACATTTCGTATCAATTTTGCAGTGTCTACTTGTTCTTCAGAGACTAGATGTTTGGCTTTCTGGTGGGAATGACCTTTGTGTGTGGAACCGAAAATTAGACCTCCTGTGTAAGACTAGTCACCTTTCTGATACAGGTAAAAAAACAAATAAGGTAATTGTGAACCACGATTGACACACTGTAAGAGACACAGTGAATCTTCAAAGAGACCTTCCATGAATACAGAGGTCAATATGGGGGATTTTTCTTTGTAGTTCTGAAGATATGTAGCCATATTTCTTCAATTCAGATCAAGGGCTGTGTAAAATATATTTCCATCCTGAATTGAGAGAAGACCCCTCTCCTTTTGACTTCCCCTTCCCTTCTAACAGAATTTCTCAGAAGTGGTCAAGAAAGACCTTTTCATGTGTGCTCTTGGGCCATGTTCCTAAACTGAGTTTGACAAGGATACCAATGCAGACCCTTATGACTTTACTGTAGCATTTTTCTCTTTTTGTAGTGTCACTGGACTTTGAATAGATTCCTAAGGATGACCTCTTTTTGCAGTTGGTTATAACTAAAAAGTTCATACACGTGCAAGCTCACTAACAAAGTTCTATTTTCTCAGAATTTTATCAACATACACTTCAATTATAACCGAAAAAAACGGTTTTGACTTTTATTGATATCAAGGATCTTAAAAAAATAAAATTAAAAAATATTTTTAGAGTAAAGATATTTAAATATAAATGAGTACAGTTAAATGATAATAACCTTGAAGTCGTATAATACACTATTAACTACTTTTGCTTCTCAGAGTAAGCAAATGAGCCTAAGGACATCCTAAAAAGAATACCATGGTGCATAATGTTGATGTTTAAAGATAGCAGGAACCCTGTGAGTTGAATTTACAGTTCATAATTGGAGGTAGCTTATCTCCACATAGGTATTATAAAATATCAGAAAAATAATGAGATGTCTTAGGAAGACTAAATCCATACATTTACAATTTAACCTCTTTGTAAAACATGTGGTTACTGATAATCTTGTTTGAATTTAAAGTGTATTTCTTTGTTTACTATCATGAGTTATATCTCTTTATTTACATGTTCATTTTCTTCTCTATTTCTTTTGCTAGCCTGTGGTTATTTGTGAATTTTATTGTAAATTATTAGTAGTTATATTGTGAAATATTGAAATCAGACTAAAAAGAATGTTTTATATATTAACTATTATTGTAGTCTTCTTTTCTTTTGCATGTTATCTTTGAGTACTACACATTAAATAATCACAATATTGCCCTGTTTGTTTATCAGTGTCTCAAGAGATAACTGAAGACTTTGAGGGAATCTATTGGAAAGCTTGAAAAGGCCATAAGTTACCACTAGTGAGCTTTTTGTGATTTGGGTTTTCCAAGTTACAGGATGCTGGGTGCCAGCAGTGCTATTAGACCCTTATCTCATGATGGCCTTTAAAAGCCCTGCTTGATTAATGTGTTGGTGGGGCTTTTAGAGGCAGTTATTCTCTATTTGGAAATAAGAAAAGATAATCGTGGTCAAAATCATCCAATGGAAAGCACTGGACTGGAGGACAGGACATCCATGCTCTTTTCAGCATGTTTTGTGATTCTGAATATTAAATTACTACTTCTGGATTGTTGGGTTTCCAATATTTTCACTACACAAATAATTTGATGAACATTTTTTCACAAACTGTTTTCTTTGTTTAGAGTGGTCCTCTTGCCACTCATCCCCATTTCCTCCACCTCCTTCTGTTGTACCACTACTCCCACTCTCTCCTCCTGCAGCACCACCTCCTGCTCCTTGTACATAGAAAAATACAAAACATGCTGTTAAAACAAGCCTGTGTGGAGAAAAAATTTTGGTTGGAAATACTCTTCAGATCATAACAGTGCTAGTCATTTGATGGGTGGGAAGAATAAGCAAATGAGTATATATTTTCTAAATTTGCATGTGTATTATAAATTACATGTATGTCATAATGGAAAAATTAACTTTCATCAATAGGTTTTTTGCCAACACATCTGGAGGTCCTAATATATCAACCCTTTAATTCTTGCTGACAGAAGTAATAATTGTAATATATCTTACAGAAGTTGTGGTTACCTTCAAATCATTTCATAAATCAGCTATGAAAAGATATTCAGAATTTTATATTTAAGTAAATAAGCGAAATGTGATACAATGTTGAATCTGATTATTTCAATAATATAAAGAATTTTATAAAGGTATTAATTGGTCATAAACATGCCATTTGAAGGCTACTTTCTTAGCTGTTGACTGTTGGCTAGCTCCCTCAGTCCTAGGGAGCCTGCTGAGACTTCTTAAGTGTACCATGAAGAAAACCCAATTTTTCATTTCATTTGAGCTAGGCATCTAGTAAATGGGTAATGATGCTTATCTTAAGGGACCCCTGTTAAATAAGTTTGAATGGCCAAATATACCACTTTGCCACAATAGTAAAAATGTTTGACTGACGTAAAACTGAGAATGTTTTTGTTTTTGATGTAATCCATGAAAAAAATAATTTGACCATTGTTTTATGTTTTTGAAGGGATCAGCACTTTGGTTGAAATACCTAAGAACTGTGTTGTAGCAGCAGTTGGCAAAGAACTGAGTGAGTATGATTTTTTTCTTTTTTAAATTTTGAATTAGACTTGTATACACATGCTGGCAAGACTAATTGGTTTTTTATATACCTGCCCCAGTCTTGGCCTCCTGGGATTGTTGAAGTAACATGGAGACTAAGACATTTTCAAGGTATTGGGTCAGGTTTCTTTTTCTTGCCAGTATTTCAGGTTATGATCCCTGTGAGTTTGATTAAACAATAGATTGCTTGTTATTCAGAAATCCCAGTCTCAAGATCATTTAGTAGTATTTCAACTGACGTAGAATTTTCATACAACTTTGAAAGGTATCAGGAAGAGTTCTCTTTTGTATTGACTGAAAACCCTCTTCTTTTGACAGCCAGTTTGAATGTGAGTGGCTGTCAGGATTAAATAACCTTGCTAGAGATTTGTCAGTTGGTAAAATATCACAGATACAGAAAGAAACAAGGTGTGACCTGTTTTCCAGAGAGAAATATGAGAAAGAAGAGACATTTTAGTAATTACCACCATTTGGAAAGGACATGATCTATGAGACCCTCTCATTTCTTAGATGTTAGTTATCTTTGAGCATCCACAGCACTTGGTCCAGTGGCTTATAACACTGAATACATTGATGGTAAGCCCATTTATAAATCTCACTTCCATTCTAAACAGAGCATTTCAGGGCAGTGACTGGGCCTTATTCACATTTGGCATCTAGAGTTCCTAGAACTTAGTAGATGTTTAGTAAGTGTTGATAAAATTACTTCAGTTGATTTGATTTTGGGTTTTCTGTATTTATTACAGTTTGGATTTATACTAGTTTCAAAAAAACTGTGTTTGTTAAAGTCAGATAATGAGTAAATCAGCACATTGAACATCTATAGTCAACAAAAGAATTGTATGGCCTACAAAAATTATAAGGCATATTCTCATAGAATTTATAATTTGATCATATATTCCTACATATAAAAAAAAAGTTAAAAAAAAAAAGAAAAGCAAGTGTTGAAGTCTTCACCGAGTTGAAGTTAGGCATACAGTAGTAGCTTATTTTTTAGCAGTGCTTTCTGGCCTGGGAACATGTGTGGAGAAAGCTGTTGGTCGAGATGATTCAGGAATATGGGCCAGTCACTGGCTAGGGAGGAAGTGAGGTGGGATAGCCATACGTGCATTGAAACCCTAGAGAGAATGGGGGCTTTAGGGTTTGGTAGTGGGTTTGGAAGAGTCAATAAAGGAAGAGAGTTCTAAAAACTCACTTGGGGCTTTACTAGATCATTTCAAATTCTCTAGGATTTCAAAGAAACATTTTAAAGTAGTATGAATAAGGCTGTTTTTGCAGATGGGTTTTTTTCAATATGGTAGGTATTTTTCATGTAATGAAATGCTTACTTTTTGAGCAGAAATAGTGTTTTATTTCCTTGAACACTTTAATAAATTATATCTTTTTTTCATTTAGTAATTTTCAAATTGGTAGCACCCATAGATGGATCACCAAAATGGGATATCCTTGAAGTTAAGCGCCTCCTTGATCACAAGGATAATATTCTCTCGTTGGTTAATGTCAGTGGTAAGCTCATTGTGTACATGTATATTATGTATAGTTTTGTACTTGTTAACGTAACCTGTTCTGAACTTCAGTCTTGTTTTGTTCCAGGATTCTGGAATTACTTTCATTAAAATAATGCTTTAGATTAGGAAGGATTGTCATTCTCTTTTATTCTGAGTTTTTAGCCAGTGGAGCTGAGAAAGTTTCATAGCTTGGTAGGTCTAAGATTTAGGCACAAGGAACATAGAGTAGGGCAGAGAAAAGAAGACAGAGGAGAGCATAATTATCTCAGGCAGTACTTGGTAGCTGTGGGATGATTGTTATAGGCTACAAATACTAACGCCTAGTAGCATTTCAGCATTTTTGGCAAATGGTTCTGGCGAGTTCCTCTTTTGTAGAGAAGATTGGAAATATTTATGCCTTTTTGTCTTGCTGACCACACAGTACAGTATCACATAGCAAGTTACACACTTACAGTACAATGAGCAGGATTCAAGTCAGTTACAATCATGATTGAAGACTCAGAGAATAACACTGAACTAAAGTAAAGGTCTGCAGAAAATGGGTCATGGTTCATGTCTGCCCTTCTTAATGGTTGTGGGTTTTGCCTTGGTGACAACCTGTTTGGCTTCATAAATGATTTTAATGAGTATCTCGTTTGAGATGAATCTGACATCAGATGGTAGGACAGGATCACAAACCACAGATCTTGGCGTTTAGCTAGTTCACTTGCAAATAAGCACAACTTATATTATTAGAGCCCTGCTGGTGATCTGCATAAGGTCAGTTAAGAGAACTCTTGGTGGCTTCAGTTTGATAGTCCAGTGGAAACTGCAAGTGGGTCTTATAGGTATGGTGGGAATATGATATAGTGGGAGGACTGGACTGCACCCCAGTCACATATCTACCTGAGGCCTGGGTTGGCTCTTTTTGAACAATATTTTGTGTAAACATGAGACAAGGGAAAGAGGGGCACAGAGAGCACCAAGTATAGTCTCCATTTGTGTGCCATTCAGTCACATTTTCAGATACATCAGTAAGAACATCCCTCTCAGCTCCAAAATCCTCCTCTCTAAGAGACATCTTCTTGTAAAAGCCAGGCTACAAGTCTTTCTAAAAACCAGATTTTCTGTGGTGATAGAAGTAACAGTTTTTGGTAGTGCCCCTTTATTTTTCTCTGGGTGTTCTTTTTTTCTAGTCATTGATGGAGACATAGCATAAAAGGAAAGTTCTTATTTGAGAGACTTTCTGAGGCCTGCTTGGAGCCCTAAGGCCCCAAGCTGCAGAGAAAAACACAACAGTGTTCTGGCCCATTATACTGATCATGCCTAGTTGTCTTATTTTTGGTGAAATTTAGTGTCTTATTTAGTACCATTGAACCAGCATGTTTACATAAATGAAGGTGGTGGGATGTTACAGAGATAACCTTAACTTCATGGCCCTTCTTTTGCTATGTGATATGAAGAGAATGTTATTACAGTTAAAGAAAGATTTCTTCAAGTATTTCTTTGCCAAATTCTTAAGGGAAGGAAAATGACAAGCTTAAATAAAAAAATTGTTAATGAAAGTTACAGAAAACCCCTAGTACTTTTTACCTTATAAACTCTGTGATTGTAAAATTACACTATGGATAATAAATAAGCCAAAAGCATATGTAGTGATACATAGCCAGGAAGTCTGGTACAATTTGAAAATGATTTGCCGACAGTCTGATCTTGTGCATAGGCATGTCAGCCCTGTTGCAGCCTTTGGCAGTCCTGGAATGATTGTGTCGTATAGTTCCCTGCTCCAGTCTCTGCCCTGCTTCTTTGTCCTCACCATTACCAGTGAAAGATGTGGCTGGTTCCTGGGTTTGTACATCACAGGGGAAGTGCATTTTAAGAGAGCAGTCCCCAGGGCGACCTTAGAATGGAAAGATAGAACTCCCGCAAATGTTACTAGACATCTGAATGCGGAAGGTTTTCTAGGACAGACAAACAAGATGACCTTACTAATTTCTTCTGACAAAAGGCTGTGGCTGCTGCTGCTTTATTTTATTCCTTTTCTTATTTTGTGCTGACAGCATGATATGGTAGTCACAAAGTGTTAGTACTTGTGAGGAATGGATAGACAGATGCCAGGTGAGATTTTCATACTAAGTGGCTTCTGATACTTATATAGGATAAAAATCCATCCATTAATAACACATCATTGAAGTTGTTTGGTGAGACACATTTTGAATGACCTGTTTGGGAATGTAAAAATATACATAGTGATAAACTATGTGCTGACACAGATGAATGCCACTATTTTGTTTTTAGTGAAAAATTCTAACTGGTCATTAATACTTTGTTTCTACTGCATAGAGGAATCGCAGACACTAAAAGGATTAAGTCAGAGAAAGCTGCTACATGGTCTCAGTAGGTAAACTCTGTGTTACGACCACATATGCAGAGTGAGAGTCAAGACGAGTCTTCACTCCTTCACTTCTCTGTTGCTTTTGTAGTTTGAAATTGGAAAGAGGAGGGAAAGCAGTGGAAAAGAAGGTCATGGAAAGATTAGTACCACCTTAACTTTCTCACTTTTAAAAGTAGAAGCCTGTTTTTCTCCACAGATGAGAAGTGAACTTATTTCTTCACAGAGCATATTCTATAGAGTCTGTTAATAAACTATGGAAATTAGGCATTAATGAGCTACCTATGATAGCCTTGGAACCAAGACAAAATAATGCTTACATGTATGATTGCTGGTAATTCTTTATTTCTAAGAGATTATTCATCTGCTTATTAAAGATTTTTGTCCCACTGGTTTATTTGATAAATGGGATAATTAAATCATAATTATACTCATCTATGTATTTCTAAATTACAAGTAATTGGATGTTTTAGTATCATTGATGTGGAATAATACCAGAGGCTCAAAATAATACCAGGGACTCAAAGATAACATTTGATGTTTTTTTGAAATGGCTACACATTTATTATTTAATTTTATTTTTACAATCATCCTCATTTAATGCTTGAGGAATCCAAGATACAGAAAGTTTAAACGATTTCCTAAAAAAAATAAATAAAGTAAATGACTTCCTAAAGACCACCTGGCTAATAACATGCAGAGCCAAAATTAGAACTTGGGTTTCTGGATTCAGTGCATTGTTCTGTTCTGTCTTACCCAAAATATGTAAGAATTAAAATAAATTACATTTCTTTAAAATAATTTTTAGTCTAGCAGCTGTGCATTTTCTATTAAATGTATGATTTATAAAATGTCTTGGCCCATTAATTTCATTTTCTCTAAAGGTTTTAAAAACTTGTTATTGTACCAAGTTACACATAGTCATAGTAGAAAAATGAGAAATAGTGAGAAACATAAAAAATGTTAAAATTTAAATTGTCCTACTGTCAAGCACTAAATACTGGTACACATCCTTTTAGATGTTTTCCAGGCATATGTGTGGGTGTGTGTGTTATGTGTATACAAATGATTTACAGTTTTGTAACAGTATGGCATGAATTTATTTTCATATCAATGTAAACATACTTTTACAACTTAATTTTCAATAACAGCATTACTGTTTCTTTTGTGGATGCCTTATTTATTTATTCAGTCCCCAGTTAGATGTTTAGGTTATCTTCAGACTTTTAAGATAGTATAACAACATTGTCCCTGTGTCTTTTATGTACTTCCCTCAGGAAAAATTTCTAGAAGTAGAATTGTTGGAACTATAGGTTTTTTTTTAAAGGTTTTGATACATATTACCAAGTGAATTTTTGAAAAGATTGTACTAATTGATACCTGGACATTAGCAGTGCATGAATGTGCTGATTCCCGATGTTTTTGCCAGCATTGGGTGTTTTCCTGCTTTACAATCTTGCCCAATTTGCAATTCAGTAAATGGCATCTGATTGCTTTTAGATTTTTTTATTAAAGGAGTTGGATATCTTTTCACGGGTTTACTGACCATTTGTAATTTTTTTTGCCTGTTTAAGTCCTTCGCCCATTTTTCCTAGTGGGGTATTTTGTTCATAGTGATTGCTAAGAACTCCTTATGTATCACGTATAATAAACCTATTTTGACATTTAAGTTGTAAATTTTTCCCAGCGTTTTGTCATTTAAGTATATGATTTTTTTTTTTTGGCCAGGCAAATATTTACTAGGATCTCTTCCCTCTGAACACTTATCTGCTTCCTTTAGAGCCCTTTACCACTTTGTATTCATAAAAGTGTTCCTCTTTATTTTCTTCAGTCCTTTAAGTACCTATAATGTTTTAATTTATTAGAAACTTATTTTGGTACATGAGCTAAGGTAAGGTTATTTTATTTTTATTCCCCCAAAACTTAACCAAATATTCCAGAATGAGGTATTTCTTTACTGAAGTGAAATGCAGTCATTATCACAAAATAAATAATTAAGTCAACTTGAATCTATTTTTGGTCTTTTTATTCTGTTATATTAATATTTCTGTTTGGCTTGTGTAGATACCTCACTGTTCTAATTACTGTGATTTTATAGAGCATTACTACTAGGCAGTCCATTCATTTTTACCTTTAGCCTAGATAAAATGATCAGTAATGAGGCACATGTGAACTTTGCCTAGATTTGAGTTTTGTCACTGGCTCTCATGTTGGAGAGCTGATCATCTGGGATGTCCTGGACTGGACCGTGCAGGCCTATGAACGCAACTTCTGGGACCCATCTCCACAACTGGACACTCAGCAAGAAATAAAACTCTGTCAAAAACAAAATGACATTTCTATTCATCATTTCACATGTGATGAAGAGGTAAAAAATCTATAAAATATCTGTAAATGTGCCTTTTTTAATAAATCTAATTTCTGATTTTTAAACTTTAATTCCATTATAGCCATAAAGAGATATCATTCCCCATGGTTTCAAGTTGTGCTTTAAAACGGTCTGATATTTTTTGAAAATGGTACCATTTGTGTTAAAAAGGCATTTTAATCCTCACTCCTAATTTTGAGATAAGGGGGTGACTAAATGGCCGCAGATTTTAACCCTATTGAAAATTTTGGGTGGAATTAAATAATCCCATAGGATTTGAGGTTAATGCTTAAAATTGTTTTAAGAAACACTGTCAGAAAGGATCCCTTTGAAGATTCTGGTGCTTTTTACAGAGAGATAAAGAAATTAAAAATTTCAAGAATGTTTCCCTTTTAGTTTGTTAGCATTCTGGGGCGAGATAATTGGGTGATAATTGCTAGCTTCCATCCTTTAGGCCTTGGCAGTGATGCTGTTGAAGTACTTGACATCTTTTTAGCTGGAAGAGATTAGTACCAATGGATTACTATTAATGAAATTTTTAAGTAAAAATAATAACATGTATGCAATTGGAAAATTTAAACAGTATAGACAGGCACAAAATAAAAGTGAGAGAAAAGCCTCCTACCCCACCCCCTCCCTCAAAGGTTACAACTCTTAAAACATATCTTTTAATTACATTTAGACAAGTAACCCCCTTTAAATGTATTTTCTGAGCCCCTGAGGCTAAGAGAAGAGATTGATCAGAGCCAAGATTCAGTAATCCATTGGTTTCATTAATTAGTGTTAATTAATGAAAAATTTCATTAATAGTGTTCTGGAGGGAGAGAATGTGGTGTACTTTTTTTTTCTTTGCACCTCTCTTTAAAAACAAAACAAAAACAAAAGAGAAAAGAATAGGATAAGAATAGGATTTTTTTAAAAAACAAAACTAATATACCCAAAGGTTAGGTTTCTTTGTTTTTGAAAAAATATATATATGTGATAAAAAATAATATAGTCTCAAAATATGGAGACTAGATTTCTAAGAGTTGTAGCCCTAAAAATTATATAAATAATTTTATACCTTTTTCTGACTTTTGTAAAAATTAGTACGTAAAAGTTTTTTCACTTTGTATTCCTTTTAATCTTAAAAATATATCAAGCTATAAATACTTGATAAAAAGCATTATTCAGTTTTCCCTAGTTTTCCTTCTTTTGTTGAGGGTTCTTTCCTTCTACAGGGAACTATTATTGATGACAGTTGATTGATGTCTCCATTGAGAAAATGCTGCCACTAAAGCTCATGAATTCTCTAGTTGTGTTTGTAATTTTCTTTGTGACCTTAGATCCAGTCACTTAAACTGTGCATGGATTTCTTGGTCTGTAGGACTAGTTTCTGGGGTTTTGCATTGAATGCAATTTATAGAGCTCTAGATTTTAGCACATTGGCTAGTTGTTTTTATTTGTGCCGTTGGCACTGATCCTCAACTTGCCTTACTGAGTGCAGAGTACTAATCCTGAGTGTCAAGGGGATCATTCCAGATTTAGACTCTGGTAAGCCTTGGGGACATGCTTTGATTCAGATATTGTAGGTCTGAGTTGGGTTTGTAGCCTTTGAGGCTGTATTAGAAGGGTTGGAGGGCCCAAGGTCTCTGGTGAAAACAGAAAGGCAATCTGGAAGGTCTTCCTCACGAGGGTACCTATTGTATAAGAATGAATGATTCTAAGACTAGTGCTGCTAGAAGTCTGGTAACTTGCAAAGTAATTTCAGAAGCTAGGTCGTGTGGTGTTAGCAAAGAACAAGGGACTGAAGTAACATTACCTTGATTCTAATGTTGACTCCATGTCTGATTTCTTGTGTGACTTTCATCTTTTTAAAATTTTAACTTGTTCTTCTGGAAAATGGCAGTAATGTTTGCCTTTCCTCCCTTAACAAGATGTTGTGAGGCTGAAGTGAGATAAACATTGGTAAAGTGCTTTCAAACTATTAAAGTTATGTTAGCAAAAAGGAATTTCTAATACTATATTTGGAAAAAATGTTTTTGTGAAGCTTTCAGAGGATCTTACAATGATACAAAAAAGCATATACTGTCGTAATTGTATCATTTATAGGTCTCTCGATTGCTTAAGTTGTGGAGTGCAAGTAATTTGCTCACACTTTCTAGGCAAAAGAAGCTAAGTAATTTTCCCAAGTATATAGTGTTATGTGAATGAAAACCTCAGTAGCTTCTGCTGCAGGGTAAGGCCACCACCCATAGCTCCTTTTTCTAGCTGTCATATTTCATCGAGGAAGAAAGTGACACTAAGGGGTATGATATGCAAGCTTTCTCTGTATTAGTAGTTGTGTGTTTATACCTTCTAAATACTCTCTGAGCAGTCCTTGATGCTTCGACATTATTGGACTTCAGAGGGCAGTATAGTAACTTGGGCTGAAGACTAGGAATAGGGGAGGTAACATGGCTTTCTGATGTCAGAGGGCTGGAAATCTGTTACACCAGGTGGTGGTAAGTACTAGTTTTATGACCATTTCTGAACTCCCTCCCCGCTCCCTCCCCAGAATGTATTTGCTGCAGTTGGAAGGGGTTTATATGTATATAACCTTCAAATGAAGCGTGTGATTGCCTGCCAGAAAACTGCACATGACTCCAATGTTCTGCACATTGCCAAACTTCCAAACAGGTATGAGTTCCCATCCGTTCTGCAATAGATGAAAGAAAGTGGTTCCTGGGGCCACCAGTGTAATTTCTCGTCACTAAGTTACCTGGTTCTGTGGCTTGATCTGCTGTGTTCTTTTTGGACATTGAGAATGTCCCATGGCTGTCTCTAACAGAAGAGTTTGTAGCACTGTATTACAAAATTTACAAGAAGCAAGGTTCAAATGAATTACATTGAATTTCATTGTAAGAAGAGATGATTTAAAATTTAGTTTTTATTTAATAAGGTAAAAGACTTTGGGGCACTTACTATATAATGGCCAGAATCAAATGGTAGTCTCCTTGTTGTCTAAGGCCACTAAGTGAGGGTTTTCCTCTCAGGGTAAATTTGGCTTCTCAGTTTCTAGGGATGAAATTATGGGAAGGGAATAGCATTATTTTCTGTGCAGGATATTTTTAGAGTAAGAGGCACCCTGAGAAGCGATATAGTGAGAGGAGGGAAGGGGGTTTCTCAGGACATTGTAAAAGTGTCATTCATACTGTTTTCCCAAATGCATTTTAAGAAATGAAGATAATAAATTTATAGCATTTGAACAATGTGACATAGTATAATATGTGCCTTTCCTGAAGAATACTTTTAGTTTGTATTGTAAAGCCATGTTAATTTGTAATTTTTATCAGCTCCCGCTAAGACTGAATAAAAGCAGTTGAGGGCTCTAATGATTTCTCTAACTGCAAATTTAGCATTGGCCCTCCATGGTGTGCTTTCTTTGTGTTACTGATTTTCTGTTCTGACAGGCAATTAATCTCATGCTCAGAAGATGGCAGTGTACGCATTTGGGAGTTACGAGAAAAACAGCAGCTTGCAGCTGAACCTGTACCAACAGGTGTGTGTCTTTTCCCAAAAAGGTAGTCCTTCTTTTTCTCTCCCTTTTTTCTCATATGGATGGCAGAAGAAGGGCGATTATGTGAAATCACAAGAATAATATAGAATATGCTCCGAATAGGCATAAGATGTTTACAGGGAGCATATGGTAATTGGGATGTAGGATTCACATCTTAATACTGCCTTAAACCGCCTCTTTACTTCAGTTCCAATCAACTGGTATTTTATGTTTCGAGGGAAAACTGGTAATCTGAATAACCAAATGGCCTAATGAAATATCATTTCTATTATCTATAATTCTGACTGATACACAAACAGAAATTGTACTGTCAGATGTCAAACTGAGTGTTCTTTAGCCTTGAAGCATTAACATTGAACTCAATTTATGGGAAAATACACTTCTCTTTGTGTTTGTATCATAATCTCTGAAGCTCTTGACTTTTAGGTGTTTGGTTTGAAAAATAAAACTCTGGTTGTTTGAATGAATTACTGTCAACCTTTGCATAGAAATCTGATGCCGGTACCTCTAGTTTCTTCTGGTTCTTTTGACTTACCTGATGTCCTAGGGTATTGTTTTTGGATACACACATATAGCTTTTCCTCTATGCTCTGTTGAAAGAGCTGAGCTATGCCTTTTTTTTTTTTTTCTTTTTTTTTTTTTTCTTTTTTTTTTTTGACAATTAGACACTGTCATTCAGGCCTTTCACCTCTCTCCTCTTTCATTTCTAGTGCCTGTCTTTTTTATCATGGGTGAGAAGGAGCAATAGAAATAGAGGAGGAACAAACCCGGTTAGCTAAGAAAGATGAGATGAAATAGCATTTAAAAAAACACTAGCATAGTGCCTGGAAACATCCACTTAGCCCTGGACTAAAATAAGTGCAGAACATCTGCATTTAAATTTTCTCTGTTTTTCTGATCTCATATTACTACTATAAGTAAAGAGCACATTAATTTTGGAAATGACTGAAATGATTGTGTTTTTGTAGGTTTTTTTAACATGTGGGGATTTGGAAGAGTGAACAAACAAGCCAGCCAGCCTGTTAAAAAGCAACAAGAAAATGCCACGTCATGTTCACTGGAGCTTATTGGCGATTTGATTGGACACTCATCATCTGTGGAGGTATTGCTTTTAATAGGCATGTGAGGCCCAGGCATTTCCTGCTTTGGCATCTTACCGCTCTCATAAAGACCTATACTTTATAGTCTCATCAAGACCTGTGCTCTCTGTCTTATCTGTAGGTTTTTGCTGTATCTGAACGTGAGATCAGATTGGTTATATTTCGTGCAGTTAGGATCTCCCTTCACAGAGATATGATTTGAGGAAGCAAGGAATGCATTGCTGTTAAGAATGGGCTTAATCACCATTATTTATGAGATGGAGATGGCTGTCAATAAGGATGATATGTACAGTAGTGACTGTGTGTGTAACAGCAGTTGACAGAGTGCGTGGAGGGTTGTGGTTACATGTGCAGAGTGAAAGGCTTAACAAAATCTAATCTAATTCTGGGGGCCTTTATCAAATTCCTGAACAGAATGCTGTTTTTACCTGCCTTTGAAGAATGATAATTTGTTAGTTTAATAAAACCCTGTGCCTTGATTATCATTGTGCATATATCAAAATAGTTGAAAATTATAAGATACATAAAATTCTAAGTTGTGGAAATCCAAATACGTTAATATTCACCATAGGCACCATTGCCTGTAATGGAGGAGTAAGATAAGAGATGAAGAGATGATTGGAACTGGTAGCAGTGTGATGATAACAGTGTAAGCAGGCCCTAAGTAATGAATTTCTTAAATCATGCTTCACCGTTTCATAGCCAGGGAGGAACAAATTATTTTTCATACGAAAGGGCATTCATGCGCAGGAGCCGTTGCAGCATACTTGTTTATGAACATTTCTCATATTCCAGGCACTCTCTAGACACTGGACGCTGGAGTTTACAAAAAGATATAAAATACAGTCCTTGCCCTCATGGATCTTATACTTTAGTGGAGAGAAAGGATATAGACCTAATAAGATGTTAACCTAGGCTGCTTATGATGGACCCAGATGAGTAGTAGACAGTGAGTACTCAGGAGTTAGAAGAAATGTTTCTTGCCGAATCCTGTAAATGGTTAGTAGAAGATATGAGACTTGAGCCGAGCTTTCAATTGTAGGTAAGATTAATATACTATAACCATGTCACCTTAATATACTAAAACCTTGTTCCCTGATGTTGGGCCCTATGTCTTATTCATCTTTGCTTTCCTCTAACAAGTAACTCAGGTTTTGTTTGTTTGTTTGTTTAAACTTTTTGTTTTTGCTTGGGTGGCTACAGTGTAGTTTGAGGGTGGTGAGAAAGGAATGTGGTAGACAAAAGGGCAGAGATAGCATTTAGTTGGTGGCAAGGAACAGATTGGCTAGGCTGGAGCACTGGGTTCCTGTGAGCAGACTCTAGCAGGAGATAAAGCCTGGGAAAGTAGTTTTGGGTCAGATTATGAATGTCCTTGAATGTAAGGCTAAGGAGTTTTAACTTTATTTTTAAAATAGTAGGAATGCATTAGAGGTTTTTAAATGGTGGAGAAAACCTTCAAAATGGCACATTTTCATAATATAAAAGTGTCAGATTCTTAAGAATTTTCCTGAGTGAAAGTATTGACACTTAGTCACTTTTTAAAAGCATCTCTGGCTTCACTGATAAAATCTGGTTTATCTCTTAGGTGCTATCTCCTGAATTTCTTTATTCCTTTTATATTTTCATCCTTGCTGTCTGGCCCAACCCGTCTACCTATGCACTGAATTCTGTCTTTTCCAGTCTGCTGAGGAATCTTGCTCCCATATTTCCCCCTTCACTCCTACATCATCAGCTGAGTCCTCTCTTGTGATCTTACCCTACTGTCTTCAGAAATGTATATAACATTTCAGAGAAAACTCTCATTCTCTTGTTCCTTAAAGTTGTCTCTCTTCTTTATTTTGGTCTTTCCTTCAAGGACCTTTTCCTTTTCATGGGTTTGTTTATCTCCTCTCTGATACCAGCTCTCCACTCTACAGTATTCATGCTGCCTTTTCGTCAACACTCCATTTTCCTATTCTTAGCTTCCAGCCTGTTTTTTTTCACTGAGTGCATGCTCCTTCCCTTTACTTGGAGAGTTTTATCTCTTTGAAGCTTTTCTGACAACTTCTGTTATTACTGATCAATTTCCCCTTTTCCTAAATTTCTGTGGCATGTCATAGTCTTTACTGCATTATGGTTGACCCCTCAACAATGTGGAGGTTAGGAGTGACAACACCCCACACAGTCAAATATCCACCGATAACGTTGGACTCTCCCAAAACTTAACTACTAATAGGTTATTGTTGACCAGAAGCCTTACCGAAAACATAAACAGTTGATTAGCATATATTTTCTCTCTATATATCATATACTGTATTCTTACAATAAAGTAACCTATAGAAAAGAAAATGTTATTAAGAAAATCATAAGGAAAATACATTACTGTACGTATATTGAAAAAAATCTGCATATAAGTGGACCCATGCAGTCCAAATCATGTTGTTCAAGGATCAACTGTACTTAGTACCTGATTACATAATCTTTTATTGGTGCTCTCATTGTTTCAGCTGTGATTTGGTTTTCAAAACTGAATTACAACCTTCCTGAGGGTAGGGACCATAAGCATAGAAAAGACAGTAAATGCCTATTGATTATCTACTCTTATATAGTGGGCTGAAGCCAGTGTTTATCTTGGAAAATTTGGATTTCATACATTTTATGGGTAGCCATTTGTGCATAAATAATGATTAAGTAAAGCAGGTGTGGAAGAACCTATACCTGACAAATCTTAAAACCAGTACTTGAATTAGATTATGGTAAAATTCAGAAGATACTTTTTGGGAACTCATGTACTTTACAAAAATAGCTGTTATTCATAGTTGTGTAGTTGAGCGGTTTTAACAAAGTTCTGATTATTAAAATATTAGATATTGGTCATATTTGTACATGACTGTAACCAACACTTAAAAATGAAATTTCTCATGAAAAGTGAAATGGAGTTTTACAAATTGAAATCCAAAGAAGTCTCCAAGGTACAAATCTTACAAGCACATGTGTTAATCTAGTATTAGCCTCTTCTTGAAGTTCCTATAATCAGTAGTTTTAATTTTTCTTTACAGATGTTTTTATACTTTGAAGATCATGGACTAGTGACATGCTCTGCTGATCATCTCATTATTTTGTGGAAAAATGGAGAGCGAGAATCTGGATTGCGCAGTTTAAAATTATTTCAAAAATTAGAGGAAAATGGTGACTTATACCTTGCTGTCTAATTTAAGGAATTAGAAGTACCCTGAACATCAAATATAGAGTAATACTCTGAAAACCATTAATATATTGAACACTTAAATTTGTAGTGTATTTTTTTTCTTGTCAGTCCATAAAATTCTACATGCTTGAATTCTTTTTTGTGGGCGTACAAACCAGCAACAGTTGCTTCTCAGGTATTAGTACATCCACAAAGAACATACCACAAGTTTTACATTTGACTTTGTGCTGCTGTTGAAATGGTGAGTGCTTTATTTTGAGCTTCTTAATTTGAAACGTAGACCTCGTAAGAGGTGGAAATAGAGGTAAAACTAAAGCTATGGACTTCATTAGAAGTTTTTTTATTCTTTTGATAAACTGAAGTATATCCTTTCTCCTACAAATTTCCCTGGTCTTTAGTAAATGTCAGCATTTTATAGCGCCAACTTGAATCAGCCCCAAAATGAACTACATATATTGTTTAAGTACAATGATTTTTTTTTGGAATGTTTAAATCATTAAACAATTTTTTTTTTTAGTTCTAGCTACTAAAATTCCTGTGAACTCAAATTGATAGGAATCTTATGAAGGTGCAATTTTTTTCTTGGTGCAGATTGGCCTGAACAGCTGTTGGCTAGATTGGAACTAGAACTGCAGCTGCCCCTCCTGTGTGCCAGGGATGAACGCTAGATCAGCAAGCAGGCACAGTGCTTTCCAAAGTCAGGGACTGCCAGTGATAGTGCCCAGTCCATTTGACCATTGACTCAAATATGGAATGCTTGAGAAAGGTTTTGCTCATGTAGTTTTGATCATCCTCATTACTCCACCAGCCTTACAGCACCCTTTCTCCTGTTTGGTACTAAAAATGAAAAAGTATTCTACACATTAAATATTGGGTGGGTTTAGTTATGGAATTATTTATTAAATTTAAACTTCTGACTAAAGAATCTTACGATAGAACAGACAAGATGACTGATGTGTTAGAGGATTGACCCTTCTCAAAGAACGCTTTCTGTAGATTTGTTCATTATGCACATACCTGCACATCCTAAATGGAATTTGGAATTTTCATAAATTCTTGGTTTTACTAGTTTATTCATTTACAGTTGCTTCCACAACTACCTACACTCAAAGACTGGAAAAGTTATGGTCAGTAGGTAGGCCAGTGGCATAATGTTATAAATGAGGAAACTGAGGCCCAGTGAGGCAATAAGGCCTTGCAATTAGATAGCGCCATAGTGCCCATTATCATCATTGAGCAGCTTTAAAACAGGAATTGAAGAGGACTGGAATGAGAGATAAAGGCTTATGTGACTATATGACTCCCACTTGAGGAAAACCAAATAATATTCACAGTCATTACTGCTGTTTTAATTCACAATGAAAATAGCTTTATGGAGAAATATATTAAAATTTAAGCTGCCTCTATTACAGAATAGAAGAATATGAATGGGAAAATTACCACTATCTTTTAGCCACCAAATCATTATCACTGTGGCGTATTTGAAGAGTCACACAGAGGCAGCCTTCTAATCTTTCATCCTGAAATTGGAGCAAGGGCAGTATCCCTAAACCAGGCAGACATGCAGTCGGGTCTGGGTGTGTCAGATTGTTGATCACTGTGGCTAAGTTATCTCAAAGTCATTTTCAAGCTTTTAATTTTCCTCTATAGATGGACTTGCCTCCAGTACTAGCTAGCTTTTTCTTTGGAAATTCTATATTAGGTTATGAGTTTGTAAAGCTGTTTTCTTGAATTGTATAAGATATAAGTAATGCATAGAGTTTAAAGTGTTTTATTTCTTAACCTGTAGTGTTTTGTGATGATAATCTATTCAAGTGGAATAGATTGTGAAACGATAGGGCCATTCTGGTCCAAGTAATAATGTTTTATAACCACCTGCTTTCTCCTGGTTAGTAGTAATGGTAATAATGTGACTTCCCTTCGAATTAGATAGTGTTGCATTTTCCTAAATTAATATGGCTCCTTCAATACATGGTGTTTTAGTAAATATCTCAGTTAAGAGGCAATTATAATAGTTTATACCTATATGATACACATGCCATCTGAAAGACATTATTTCTAATAAATTGACTGTGTGGTTACACTACTTAGCAACTCAGAAGATTACACTGTAATAGATTACGCTGATAAAGAGAACTGTGCTGAAGCTTTAGTACCTGGCTGTCTTACAGCATTTAACATTCGGATATTAATATTAAAGTTTGAAGTTAACATGAAATTAATTTGACATAACTGAGTAAGCTGTAATGTTTCATATAGAAAGTGTCAGACACCCAATAGATGTTACTTACCAAATGGAACTGAAAGGGAGATGGTTAGAAAAAGACTGTCCTTGCCTCAAGCAAGCTTCTGCAGCCTAGGCAAATTATTTAGCTCCATACTAAGGGGTACTGGCATCCTGATTTTAATGTGTTCTGAAAACAGAAGTGTTTGACGCATGAAATAAAAGACACTAAACCAAAAATTTGAAATTATGAAAAATTTAGGCCAAAGAGGTAAAATAAAAACAGCTGTTGGGAATGAAAAATGGCTGTAGGAATTTTGTTACAAGTACTTCACAAAAACATTTTCATATTTCACATTTACATAATGCAGCATTATAATACAAAGCTGGCTCCTGTCCTGACCAAGCAAGTTCTCTTATCATCTAACAAAAATAATTTAGATAAATTTCTTTGCGTGGAGTCGCCATATATGTTTCCATTTTGCATACAAAACATAGAAAAACACATTGGCACATTACATAGTGATAAGTCATTTTCTTCTTCCCGTGTACCAGTTCCACGTGTTCTGCATTCCAATTTTCATTTGGAAAAAAGTAACAACTGGTTCAATTAATTCAGTCTCTGTTTATACCTTTTAAAAATGCAGCATGGAATTCAGAGAAAGAGAAAGTATTTTGTTTACTGAGTTTCTAATATTTATAAGACAGACAGAAGGGTTGGCTGGTAAAAGAGAAAGGAAAATCTCAATTCTGACCTTATGTAGATCACAGAAAGTGTGAAAAGAGCTGTATAAAAATATGCACTTGTGCTTTAGAAGCTTTTAGCATACAATTAATAGCTGAAAATAGTATTTACTGCCTCATATGCCTATTTTCTGATATGTACACACATCTTGCAATTTTTTTTACATCGTTAAGCAAATGGCATGACCTCAAATATAGATAGGTTAAAAATATCTGAACCTTGAAACTTCCCGTAGCCCATCCCCAAATATATTATGTATAGGTGGTGCACGGTACAACATACTCCATGGGCTCTCACCCAGAAAATTTAGATTGTTTGAATAAAAATTTTAAACAGCAAATGTATATAAATTTTTTCTTTTTAAAAAAAGCTTGTCCAAGGGCATTCAGACTTAATGGCTTTTATATAATATATAAAGTATATATTATATAGTATAGTGCCTTGTGGCTGCCTCTGTGAACCAGAGATAAGGGAAGCTCATGGATTCCCCGCAAACAAGATGCCACTCCCTTCCCTGTCATAGGCAGCTTTCTGTTAAGAGGAATCCCTGCCATGGAAAAAGGGCTAACCCAGCTGCTGATACTAGCCTGGAGAGGGCGTTCACCAGGCTGTGGCTGTTTTCTAACTTGGGTGTCACACCACCAACAGGAAGATTCACCTAGCCTTGGAGGCTGTGACGCTAATTAGTTTATCAATAATTTGGTCCTAGTTGTTTTGCTCATTTTAGGTAGTTTTCTTTCTTAGAAATATCTGTTCAGATAAGCTTCTCATGAATCCTTCAGACCAATGCTCTTGAGGAGAACAATCAAGAAAAGAGTCATGGTGACTTTTGTAGTAAGAGATAGCTGAACACTAGCTAAGCTTCTTGGTCACCCTCCAGGGCAATGAGTTCTCAGATACCAAATCTTTGCTTATTGTGTCCTGCTAGTTACAGTGAAACAGCTCCATGGTTTGACAAGGGCCCACAGCAAATGACAGCAGAGCAAGGTAGTTTGCCAAGGATTCTGTCACTAAGTGATTGTTCAAAAGAACATATATTTTTCTTCATGGAATATAACGTTCTAAAAATGAAATTTGGGACTTGAATGATTCAAGGTCAAATATTTAAACATTAGCGTCTTTACCTACACTTGTCATTTTCATTATAAAGGAAAGCCTCTTGGTTATACTACTATGATTCACCGTGCCCTTTGTAGATCAAGAGGTCCCCTTCCCTGGCTTGGCTTTAGCTGTCAGATGGAAGCCTCAAACTTTTGCACTTTAGGTCATCTAATGTCTTCCAGTGTTTGTAGTTGTTGGCCAAGTGTTGCATCAGGGCTGGCAGATGTGCAAAGGCTGCAAGGACATAAAAGAATCAAAAGAAACCTGTTGTTAGATCCTAGGAGCATTTAAAGCTAGGGCTCTCTGGGACAAGTTTGGGGTCAGAATTGGAGGAGAGGTACCCTGGGTTTGGCCCTGGGCTGCAAGTGAACACACAGCATGAGAAGAACAAGTCATTAAATAATAGTTTCTGAAATACAAAGAGGTCCTTTTAATTAAAAATTGGAAAGCTGTTTATCAGTGACATCAAAATGTGTGATTCAGAGTAGACTCAATACATTTCACATTCTTTCTAGAGTTTCCTCCAATGATAAAATAAAATTGATAATAACATCAAGGTCAAGAGTTCGGATCCCCATACCAGCCCAGCCAGCAAAAAAACAAAAAAATAACCTGACATAAGTTTTGGAAACATGTCTTTTGAAGACATTTATCCAGTTATCAAACATCCACCTGACACAAGGTTCTGTGTCAGGTGCTGGGGAGGCAGAAAATGTACGTGCACTCTTCCCACCCTGGCAAACACAGCTGACGGCTTTTTTTTTTTTTTTTTTTTATTTACCTCTAGGTCCAGCCTATGTCATTAAAGGTAATCATTGTAAAGTATAACAAAATGTTTTCTGCGGGTGACAAAACAGTACTGTCTTACCATCCCAAGCATCAAACATGTCTGTTATGAAGTAGTCAATGAAGGAGATCTGGGACTTGGGGATGCTACAGGTATTCCGGTCAAACACTGGCATCACCACAGGTAGCCCCTGTCTCTTCTCTTCATCGGTCTGTAAGAAAAAACCACCACACAGGGCCATAGGGCACATGAGAAGCTATCACAGTAACATCTTGTTTCTCAACAACCCTTCCACAGCGCCTCCTGAAGTACTGAACTCGGTGCTTAGTCCCTTTTCTGTGATCTGTTTTTATTATTACAAGGTCAAAACTATTTTCAAAGTCATACCAATACTACTACTCATGCCAGTACTACCGATTGACATTCACATTGAGGGTGCGGAAGCAATGATGCGACACTGCTGACGCCTTAGTGTGAATCAGGGAACTGGCACCCAACTACCAACAGTAATAGTCGTGGCATCATTCACTGCCATGTGTTTGCGGTTAAAAAAAAAAACAGTTTCACTTAAGAATGACTGCTTTAAAGGAGTAAGAGTTATTAAGTTTCAACCTTTGAGTACATATTTTTTAGTATCCTGTGACAAAATGGGAAGCACCCATACAGCACTCGTGCCACACGCCGAAGTCCGGTGGCTGTCCTGAGGAAGGGCACTTCTGCCGTCAGGTTGTGAGCTGAACTAGATGCTTTTTTCTACGGAACACTATTTTTACTTGAGAGAATGACTGACAAACCATGATTGTTTAGATTCGGGTATAAGCCATGCAGCTCTCTCAAGGTGTGTGGGTCTGAGTATCATGCACGTTAAAGCGTATGTTCACACATATGCATGAGGCTGTAATTCCCTGAGCTGCATATTGAGATCCACATTTCCTCGTGGTGTATTGAGCCAGAAGCCAGCTGATGAGAGGCCTCATTTGTAGCTTTTTTTGATTTTTAGGCTACACCAGCTTGTGAACATTAGTACATTCCTTTTTGGGAAAAGGCCACCTAAACAGGATGCTTACATCAAGGAACTTAAAAGTGGTTCTTCCCCATTCACACACTCTCAGAATAACTAGGAGTAGGACCTCAGGTTGTCTGTGAGTGGGTCCTGGGAAGCCCATTAATGGCCTCCTGCCAGCTTTTGGCTCAGCTTGCTTGTTTCAGGTCATTCGATCAAGCAGCCTGAAAATACACACTGATGTTCAAGGAGTAGTTTGGGCTTCCCCCCCCGCTTCTTTCTGGCAAGCTCAGAACTGCCTGTCCTACTTCCCCCCCAATTCCTTCCCCCAGTTCAGGGGCTCTCTTCCCAGCCTTCAAAGCTGCAGTTAACTTACTGGGTCATCTGCTGGCCATTCCCCCTCCCAGCCCTTCTAGACATCATGTGCAATCCTTTATCCTACTCTTCTTTATCTTGCCTCAAGAGTCCGTTCCAGCAATAGAGACCCCCCACCTCAAATGCATTACTTGTGGGTACTTGTCCTCTGTCATACACATACATATCAGTCCTGAGAGCCTTTTCTCTGGAAATAGGGCTAACAGTCTGCTGCTTTCTGGATTTTTTTCCTTTAAGTCCTCTTTACACTGCCACAGTTAAAGTGAACTACATATTGCTGCTCCCCTTGTTTAAACATTCTATTTTCCTTCCTTATTAATTTTGCTCATAAAGCTTTATTCTTCCAGGAAGTCTTTTCCTATTTCCACATTTCTAAATCCTTAAAAAAACAAAACAAAAACTCTAACATCACCTCCACAAAGCCCTTCTTTTATCTAGAAAAAAATCTTTCTGAACTCCTATAGCACTTAACACATACTTCCTTTAGACGTACTTTTCATTTTTTTTTACCAACGTATGGGCCTATCTCTGTCTACGTTTTTTCTCCCCTACTGGATTGTGAGCTGTCCGTGGCAGTGATGTGTCCTACTCCTGTCTGTGTTCCCGTAATGCACCATGGAGGCACTCAATACCAACCTAGTGAATGAAACCTAGGAATCACCCACTGATTTCCCAGTTTTTGTGGAAGTTCAAGATCCAACAATTTGAGGATGAAAAATTACTTCCAAAGGCTGTTTATCCCCCTTCCCCTAGAGAGACTTTGGTTAGTGACCAGCCACATCGGTCAGTCCCTTGAGGGAAACAAGTCTACTCCAGGCAGGCAGGGGTGAGCCATTTTCTTCCAGGGAGTAATAGTTTACTAATTGATAGTTACTCGGCTGAAAAATCCCCAGAGTCTATGACCTGGTGGCCTGTTCCCTGAAGGGACGTAGAGCCTCCGTAGCGAAGCAGCGCACCTGTGCAAAATACTCCTCAGAGATCCTCCCGGCCCATTCAATGCACAGGTCCAAGGGACGGCATGGGTTGGCCACATCAGCACACTTAATCATCATGCGCTTGATCAGGATTTGGTTTTCAGGAAAGTTCTTCCCAGTAGGGTTGCATTCACAGTCGCTGCCCTCAATCTGGAAAGCAGATGAGCAGATCAGAGTTGGTTCAAGATGATGGTGAAGCCCACAAGGGCTAACTCAGCAGGCATTAGATGGTGACCACCCAGGCACACTTTGGTGGGACTGGAACTCAGCAAAGGAGGCTTTTCCTTTTCTTAATTCCATATATAATATACTGATATCAAACTCAAGCAACACAAACAGTTTAAAAGGTAAAAGTCCCTATCATCACCTATCTACCACCTCATCTTCCATCCTCTCCCCCAGAGGTAACTACTACAAGCAGGTTTTGGTTTTGTTTTGACCATATTTATCAGAAAATGTATAAAATGTATAAAAGCAGAGCTTCCAGTTAATGCATTAAAGGTGGAGAAATAGCGCATACATGTGACCCTTCAATTATTTCATTTATTTCTACTTATTATACCTGCCAGCCCTCTCTCTCCTATGACCAGTCCTCTACTCACCTACTCCCTCCCACTTTGTTTCTCTTAAGGCATGTGTCCTCTCGTGTTTTCTTGGCTGTTTTTCTGACTGATAGAGAGTGTGAGCCATGTAAGTTTGTGGTACTTGGAGCAGAAAGTGGAAGCTGAAACATTGCATGACATGTAGTGGTTTTGTTTTGAGACTGGACCTATTTATTGGCCCACCCCTGGGAAGAATATGTTCTGAAGGTTGTTTTGATTACTTACCATTGGGAAGATGCTGCTTCCTATAGACACTGCAGTAAATAGTAACTCTCAATACAAAGTTAGGGACTGGTTACTATAGATACCACGGAAATAGTAAGTCTCAACACAGAGCTGGGGGATTACTTGGATAGATGACCTCACCAATTCTGTTTCTGTATAATTTTCCCCCTCAAAGTCCCCAGATCTTTGCTCCCATAGGTCCTCTGTGGGAGGAGAGGGCCCTGGCATTGTGCTGTGGAATCTCTGGGGGATGTGGCTGGACAAGTGAGGTGAACACTGTCCCTCCATCCAGGCTGGTCATGTGATGAGTACTACACAGATAGTCTTACTGATGGTCAAGTTACTTTTAGGATGATTTAAATTGACCATTCATCCTCCATCCACTTCTCTAACCTCTTCTCCTCAACAGAAGTGAGTGGAAAGCTTTTCAGCCTTTATGGGACTATGAACAGCTTCATAGTTTCAGAGGACAATTGATCTCATTTTAAACAATAGAAATATGAACCTTCTCTCCCATGTTCCTAAAACTCAAATTTGTAAGAATCTTAATTGAGGTCCAAGGTACCTCAATACATTTAAAAAAGGAAAAACAACATATGCTTTTGTTTTCTAGTCACTCCCAATGTTACTATAGTCTTCAGGTACTTGTATGTTTTTAATGCAAATCAGCAGGAATATAATTCTTTAACATATTCTCCAACTTTGAGGTCTGCCAACAGTTCAAAGAACAGAGAATTAGAAAGGGCTTTGGATCCCGTAAAATACCATCATTTATGCCAGTCTCTGCTTGTCTGCAGTCTCCTTCCACATATTCTTTGAGCCTAATCCCTTTTGTTACTACTGGCTTTATCTCAGAGCCTTTCTTTCAAGGAGCTCAGAGTTGCCGTAGATACTGTCAATCATTCCCATCCCTAAGGAAAACAAGTGGCCAGTACTTTCAGCCCTTTACCAAGTGTAAACAACTAACCACCTTGCACTCAAGAGGTAGAGAAAAATGTTTTGAGGCCAGAGTAGGTACTTATGAAAATGCACTCTGATGTATCTTATGACTTGGGAAATGCTCACCTCAGCTGCCATTGGCTTGTTGATGCTGTTCACAAATTTGTTCACATGTTCAAAGTGTTTTGTCATCTCTGTTGCCAAAACCATGTCAATAATAGCCTGGCGCAGTGTTCGATAATGGTTCCTAAAATAACCAGAAGACAAAAGGTCTGGTTCACATTGTGTCCTGAATTACAACTGTTCTGCCAGCATCTCATCACACATCCCACAACCTAGGAGGCAACTGGGGCACAGAGTTAAGAAATGAGTGCAGATCACGAAAGAGTTCACCTGCTCATCCTCCCAGAAAGCCAGGACTTGTAGACACTATTTCATGGTCCCCAGTGATAGCTGACCCTTCCTCATATGATTTATGAATATTTAAAAAAACAAAAAGAAAGTACCTGTCACATGGTGGGCACTTATTTCACAAGATGATTTCCTTCTACCTTCCTTTGAGAGCATCAAAACAATGGGGCTAAGGGAAATGACAGGCTGGTACAGCAGCCTGACGAGCTGTCCCATTGCGTTCCGTGCAGACACGGTGATTCCCATTGCAGAGAATTGTCATGATTTCTTTTGATGATGGTATTGGAAGAAAGTTGCCTGTTAATAAGTAATTCTCTAGACTGTAACTGATAGAAGTTATAAGGGACAGAGCAACAACCCTGCCCAAAATTACTGTCCCCTTCCTATCATCTTTTTCTAACTTCAAGAGCCTGAAAGCTGTTAAAAAAAGAATTCTTTCTGCAAAAGTTTAAAAACCAGTCCTTGAAAATGATGAAACTTAAGCTGAAGGTGGAACAACTGGCCTCCATATCTTCCCAGATTTCTGATAGGTTGACATAGACAAGTGATCCCAAGGCCCGTGCAAGCTCCGCGCTCCCTGCACACTGCCCTCTCCCAGGAGTCTGCCCACAGCCTGGCTGGGGCTGCGTGGGAAACACCTATAAGCTGACCATGAGGGTTGCTGGAAGGCGAGGGGAGTTGCTAGTAATCTGTCCACATTTGGCCAGCTCTCACCGAAGAGATTACTTGTCTAGGAGAAAACTTGCCCAGCAGGTTTTGGGCTCCAGCACCTCTACTGAGACCTCCTCATGAGGTAAGGATTTCAAGTGGGCAAAAACTGAGCTGGGGTGAGACAGGGAAGGATACATTTTCCTTGAGTTACACCAAAGACGGGATGTCCTCCTAAGAGGGTAAAAATATCTGCTATACTTACTAGTAATACAGTCAATATTTACGTAGTGCTTTGCAGCGTATAAAAACATTTTCATGAACTCACTGAAGACCAAATGAGATTTAAAAACATGAAGGCAGTCTGAAAAGTAAAATGAAGTTTATAAAGGCAAGGTTATTATTTTATCATCTGATACAATGGTACAACTATTTTTATTTCCTCTTTTATTTCCTCTTTCCAATAAGAGAAAGCTCTTTGGAGAAGTTAGAGAAAACTGAGTTTCACACTTAAATGACACAAGCCTGAGCATAGGAGCCCAAACACAACAAACCTGTCAATATTCTTGAAAATGTTGCATTTAGTGTCCTTGACCGTGAGCTGGAAGGCCAGGGCTGTGTGGTGGCTCTCCAAGACAGCAGTGTCATTATAGAGCACAGCAAGTTCACTGCCCGCGTTGCACAGGAAAGAGTTGGTCCTTCCTGGGTGATCCACGTCATGGACTGTGGCAGCAATCAGGGCTGCCACCTCATCCAGCTGATCGAGGCTTCCCTAGGATAAGGGGGAAATGAGGTTGAGGAGGGTAACCAGTGGGTACCAGACTTTTAAGACCTACATCCATCCCTGTCTCTTGGATGGAGGAGGGGCCGGGGGATTTGGGATTTCCAGAATGTTCTTTTAGCATGCCAAGCCTTCTCTGACTTCCTAGACATTGAGAGGCAGCCTTGGACATGTCACATCACCTTACTGTGCTGTGTTTTATCTGGAGAGAAGTGGGAATATGAGCTGCAGTTACAATAGATACCTAAATTCTTTCCCCAGGGTCACTTCACTCCCTTTTTACAGAAAGAAGCCAAGCAGGCCCCTTGACTTTGCCCGCTGGTTGGTAATGCTGTGACTCTCCCATGAGCAGATACAGGAGAAGGCAGCCATGATCACAAATACTACTTATTTGATTTGCCTACTTCTGAAAAAGGATTTTGAGAGTGCTGGTAGTAAATGGCACAGATACAACAAAACTATTCACACAATGATAAAATGATTAGAGCCAAGTGGTAAAAAAGGATCAGGGTGAGCAGAATACTTTCACCAGAAAAAGCTAGGCTAAGGGGGCTCTTGCAGCTAAGAACAAAACTCAGTTCTGGGGTAGCAGGCAGCAAAGGCAAAAAGAGAACCCCTCTTTCTAAAGCTCTCGTTATGTAGCTAAAGAACATAAACCAGAGTATCCAGATGTTTTCTCACTTGCAAGCTTTAGGAGGAAGTTAGCAAATGGCCATTGTTATATAAGAGACATCATGCTATGAATTCATTCAGTATTTATTTATTGGGTACCTACTGGTACCAGTTATCACGCATAGTGCCGGAGCTACAGTGATTTATACCGGCACAGTTTCTGCACTGATGGAGTTTTTAATATAGAGAAATAAATTTAAAACCACAAATAGAAGTGACTTTTTGTGAGATGTGCTAAGAAAGAAAGTACAGATACTTTGAGAGTCTAACCATGGGACCTGATCTGGTCCAGGGCAGCACTGGCCAGTAAACTTTGTGATGACGGAAATGTTTTGTGTCTATGCTAGCCAATACAGTGACCTCTAGTCACACGGAGTTACTGGACACTTGAAATGTGCCAGTGCAATTGAGGAACTAAACTTTTAACTTTAATTTTAGTAGCAACATGTGGCTAATGGCTACCATACTGGATAACATGGGTCCAGAGGGTGAGGGAAGGACTGAAGGATAAGCAGGAACTAGCCAGGCAACAAGTGGCAAGGGAGAGAATTCCAGGCAGAAAGAATAGCCTGTAGAAGCTCCTGAGGTCAAAGAAAGAAAGGGGTTTATTTGGGAAACCTAAAGAGCATCATTGGGCTGCAGGACAGTGAGTGAGGGACAGTGGTAGCCATAACTGGAGGGGTAGCCATAACTCTTGGTATTCCCAAGTTCCTCTCACAGGCTTGTGGGAGGAAAAACTGCTTCTCAGGTGAGGAACAGTGAATCTGAAGCTCAGCCCTGTTGACATCCTGACTGGCTGCTGGGCTTCACCCACTTGCGTTGGTTTAGGGTTGTTGTGGGCTTTCCCTAAAGCTCTGTTCCCACCAGGAGAGAGCCATCTCCGCTTTGAATCGTGACCTCGTGGAGCTGGTGAGCAGTCTGGGTTGGCCCCAGTCAACACGACCACGCTTTCTGAGCAGGAACAGGCGCAGATGTTATATTCTTTTCGGCTCTTCTCAGAGATGATTGTGTAGTGCCCAGGGCAAGCAAGCATGATTGGCCACACTTCACTGCTGGTCGGAAGAGGCCACAGTAACCTGCAGGTACAGTCAACTTTCTCCAAGCTCAGTACCCAGAAGCTCTGTCTTCTGATTTTACTCGTGCAGTGAGGAGCCACAGGCCCAAACTCTGGGCCTCCAGCTATTGCTCCAGCAGTATGTTCAATCCTGCTTGCTGTCTGGGGCCAATACATTTCTAAATTCTTCAATGAAATAGATTCAAGTAAAAACATAAGTAGCAGTAGATGAGACATGTCTTTCCTTCCACCTTACGCTAATTTAAACCAAAAACTCAATCACAACGGCACTTATACAAAGATGCCAACAATGGGCCGTGTCCTGCAGGCTTGTGGGCTCTAACAATGCATCATCTGATAAGAGATGGCTGGGAAGTGGGGAAAGAAGACCAGGCTAGCTCACTAGCAGAGGAGAGAAGCAAGGCCTTTCCTATGTGGGGGAGGGACTGTCTATGGAAGAAAACCCCACCAAACCTGCAACTGGTGACACTCCAACCCGTGGAGGTGGAAACATCTGTCTCTGCATAGTTTTTTTCCTTCTTTAACCATTTGGATCACACTGAGGAGGATTAGCCAGAATGCTTTCTATTAGGTCGTATGAGAACCCTTTTTTGGCCGCACCCCATCATGGCGCTGGCTACCCTTCTCTTCCGCCTTTTTCCTTCCCACCGGCGCCACAATACCTTCCCGCTGGGCCGAATCGCGCGCCAATCAGCGCAGGCTCCCTGCTCCTGGCCCCTTAGCAACATAATCCATCCAATCCCCGAAGGCCGCATGTCCCCTGTAAACCTATCAACTCTCTTCTAACCCTATAAAACAGATGTACTCGCTAAATAAATCGGAACTTCTCCGGCCAGCTGCCTTGCGTTTGTGCCTCATCCTTTCACTTTCCATTCTAGATCAGCCTTTCAGATAGCTCTTATCCAGGATAATAGTCACTTATGCCCAGAGACTTCAACAGAAATACTGTCTGTCCTGGCCTCTCCACTTGCAGCGGCTCCTGGGAATCGGGTAAGAGCGGGGAGAGTATGGGGTCCCTAACAAATTGAAGGGGCTGTCAGCTCTGGGCATTTTCTCCTATGGCTGGGTTGAAGATGCTTTGTAATGGTGACATTATGAATGTTAGCTTTATTGTATGAAGAAATTAGGGGTGACAGATGATGCAAAAAAGAGGTAAAAACTCCTTTTCCCGACCCTCTTCATCAGAGGCAGTGGGTCTGGTGGAAGAGGCCTCAGAAGGAAGTCCTGCTGGAAGCACTTCTGGTGACTAACCAGTGCTCCTGGACTGTGACTAAACCTCTGAGCTCAGGAGCTCCCTCCAGCCCTATTCTCCAAGATTTCTTGCTGCTGTAAATTTCCTGATTCTCTGGCAGGGGCTGCCACAGTTAGAACATGTCTTTTGAATTGTAAGCATATTTTATCTAGTCTTAGGCTTGTTTCTATTGCTGTTATTTGAGAAATTCAATCACACTCTGAGTACACTGGCAGAACTTCATAATTTAAGAAAAATACTTTTTTTGGAAGAGGGGTAGTAAGTGAAATGATAAAGTGACTAAGCATTCCCTAATTTATCAAACAATCTATGCTTTCCCAGAGCACTTCTGCTTAAGTGCAGTTCACCTCTAACTCAAGACTGCAGCACCTGTAGATCACTTTGGTCTTGGTGCTAATGAGCTGGGTGCTGTTCTCAATTGGGAGTGTGTGACCTCAGCAGTGTGAAATGCAGGAGTGTGAACCTGTGGTAGGAAGCCAGGGGTGTTTGAGAAGCTCCTCAAAGAAAGGTGTTATAGAAACACAGGCTAATAACCACTATTCCCTTTTTTTTAAAGTACAAGACAAAAATCTTCACAAGCATCATTCCTGGACCACATTCTTTTTTTTCTGACTGATGAAAGTAAATAACAGGGTAAGCCTTTAGCAAAACTGAGAAGGAAACATCCCCCCTGTTCATTTTAGTGCCATTTCTGCTCCTACCTGTCCCGCTACACTATCACTTTTTCTAAGTACCCAGGGTCTTAATCCCTCATCAACACCTGTACTAAGAAAGCGATCTGATGTCAGGCATTTACAGAGTGATGTGCATTTCAGCCTTTATATGGCGTTTCTCCCAGGGGTATCTAGATTTTAAGTTTCAGTTCCAATTGCAGCAAAGGTAGTCACAAATTTCATTGTGTAAGTGACTACAGTTGGGAAGGAGGGGAGATGGGATATTTTGCCAGCTTTACATGGAGAGTACATAGGGCGGCCCTATAAATCAGCACCTGTACATGACAGTATCAAACTCTAAGTAAGACTAAGGGAATTGGAACTCTTTCAGAATTATGCAAAAGTCATTAATATACAGCTATACACATTTACAGCCATACAACACACACACACATCTATGTAAATCAGTAGAAAGCTGAATAGTGCATTATTATCTGGATTGTAATATACCAGTGGCCAAATCCTGATAATAAAACTTAACCTCTAAACCTAGTAACCATTTGCTATAATAATTAAGTTCTGTCCTGCAACCCAGTATCATAGAGGTCCTAGTGAACATTTAGAGAAGGGGTTCATGAACCAGCCACACATATAAAGGGGTCTCTATAGTGACATAATTTATTATTTTAAGCATTGGGGGAGAAAGGTCCATGTTTTTACAACACCAAAATGACTGGTCGATTTGGTAGCCAGAAAAACACTGTCAAATTGGTTGCAAAACAGCTGCTTGCCTAATGTATTTACTGTGATCGAATCATGGCTCTCCAATCCAGGCAGGTAACTACATCATTATATCACATTCTACCTTCACTCTCTCCTTTCCCAGGAAGAAGGCAGTGGCATGCAGGACGTCTGCAGCGTGGGTGGAGTTATGGTAGGCATTGGAGGAGTGGTAGTTGGCTTCAATCACTTGGAGCCAGGCCCGAAGAGTGGTTTCAGAACAGTTTAAAAATTCACATACTCCAAACCGGGAGAAGACCTTTAAGCCCAGATAAACCAATGGCCTGGAAAACAGGAAAACAAACCCTGGTTCATTGTATTCACTGGCTCAGAAACTGTTTCCTTTGATGATATTGGAGAATGGAGGCATTTTTCTTTTGATGATAACCCCCGCAGAGGAGCGTAAAAACATCTAATCCAAAATTTGCAGGAGGTAGAGCCTCCTCACCAGCCATTTCTTTGGAACCTGGTGTCTCATGGTGGTCAATCCAAATTATTTCTATAGAAGAGGACCTTCTAGTTACCTGATCTTTCCCTTGCTTACAGGATGGAGTCAAAGAAAAATCTATGGTGCTCTCAAACTCATTTTGTAGGGTGGAACTTCCACCAGTTCGGGGCTAAGAATACTTAGAACTCTTGACTCACTGGTACAAAGGGGTGACCTGAATAGACCTGAGGACACTCGAGCTGCTCCCACATCTTACCCACTAACACTCTCTCTCCACAAAGGAGCTCACGCAGGGCCCATGGTCTCTCTACTCACTCAACATTCCTTCGGCATAGCCTGAAAGGCAGAACCTGTGAAGCCTCTTGTGGCAAGGACATATGTTTCCCTCAGAGTTTCCAGATGTGCAAGTCTTGAGCGTGGCCATCAATCCTGCCCCACTGCAGCCATAGAAGTCACATACCTTTTATGGGTAACTGCTTCCAATTCAAAGATGTTGAAGTCCCAGCTTTCCTCATTATCAAGTAACTGAGCGATACAAGGGGGAACATCGTTGATGGTTATTGGCATCGCAAGGTGGCTGTGACTCTGGTGTACATCTGGACAAACAGATGGGGTGAGGGAAGCTGGTTAAATATGGAATCGTGAGTGTCCCTGAGCATCTGTCATCATCTTCTTGGTTACTACTAGAAAGTCTTGAACTTCCAAGAGTAGGAAGATTTTCACTTCAAGGTTCTCTTATGTTATTAAACAGAAAAACACATCCCCCGCCAACAGAAAAATAATTGAACTTAACTGTCTGCTTAAATGTATAAAGCTGTACAATTCTTATTCTAACAGTGCTCAGAAAAGTAATTTTAAATACAAGACCTAGTTTCAAATGTAGACCACAGAGATGCTTGAATTCAAATGAGACCAACTGGAAGTAACACCAAGGCCCTCCCTGAACAATAATCACGACACTGGGGACAGCATGGGCTGGAGAGAGGTTATCATGACCAGTGGACAGATGAAAACTTACTCTTGGTAAACACGTACTCATTTCCTGACAGCCTTCTTAAGCCATCCTGGAATAAAGAAGATGCTGTTAGAAGCGTGCTTTATGTCCTGTTACCATGGATCTCTCATTCCTTCATCAGTCAGAGATCTGAATCCTGAATAACCCAATCGGTCTGGACCTTCAAGTTGAAACAGAGCTTAAAACTAAGTCAGAACAACAGCTGCAAGAGCGACGATAGTCTGCCTTGCATGGCTCCCAGTCCCAGCAGGTGGAGAGTCGGCATACAGTGGACATGACGGCATTCAGGCCTCACACCTGAGTGTCGGTTGGCTCTGTCCTCGTGCCATCTTTTTCTTCTGGCATCCTGAAGCCACATAAGCGAAATCACAGAAGCAATCTTGCTTTGGATACATGTAACTTTGAAGGGACCCCACTCACCCTCATAGGGACTGTGTTTTTCTTGTATTCTTAGATTTATATTTTGAGGAGTCGAAGCCATGGACCACATTGTGGGGATGACTTTCTAATGTAAAGTTTTTAAAAGGTTGAGCTAATATCTCATCTACTTTCTTTCCAACTGTATTTTCTGCTTTGAAACATGTACACTGCTGCTAGCCTTTTAAAGAAAAGTTTCTGGATTTTGAGGTCTTTGGAGAGGCAACTTAAAAGAGTAGACAATTCCAGTGTTCTGCCGTTTACTAGATCTTGAACTAGTCCCCAAATGTTCTTGAATTATTCAGAACTTTGCTTAAAAGTCATTTACAATTGTTTACCTATCATCCCCAGAAAATGCTAAGGTTTAAAATAATATTAATGAAGAACTTCCCTGAAGTTACATTTTGGATCTTTAGGCCAAGAGCTTAATTTTAAAACTTAGATAAATAGATATGTAACAATAGCCATGACTGTCCTGCCTCTAAGGCAGGTATTGCAAGAGATTCCTCTATTTTTCCTTGCCTTTCTTTTCTCTTTCCACTTCCCCCCAAATGAGGTGGTATTCTGCACTGGTTCCTCACAGCATTATCTGGAGAGGAAACCCAAGATGGTATGGCAGCAGGGGAAGGAGGGCAGACAGCTTGTTCCTGCAACCGGAATCCTTCTGCTGCAGCTCTGCAGTGGCCGCCCTCTCGCTAGACCCTTGGCAGTGCTCTCTAGAAGCCGAGGTCCACACTGCATTGGGATGGGCGGCCAATGCCAGCCCAGGGGAATGGAACAGGAGGTCACTCAAGCTGCAGGCAGCGAATGGGTCAGAAAGCCAGCCAACACTCAGCATTTGGTGGCAAGGCTAGACAGAAACCTTCAAAGTAGAAATCATGGGCGACTCTTGGACTCTTTCTCCTAAGGAATTTTTCCAGCTTCAGCCTCAGATAGAGAGCACAGATGAATAATTTGAATTTTCTTCCTTTTCTCCACTTGATGATAGATGATGATTAAAGCCAAATAGATCACAGCAAAACCCCAGAACCTTAGAAATCAGCCTCTTGGTGATTCTGATGGTGCTTCTTGGAGAGCTGGAAGAGGCTGGCTCCTCTCCTTGCTCCTACTGAGCCAGAACAGCTCTACTCTGCCTTTATCTGATTATCAATGGAACTTCTACATAAACTTTTATTTAAAGAAAGGATTCTATAGCTAAGATTTTGGAAATTGCTGTAGTCTAGGTACAAATCCTATTATATAGATGAAGAGTCTGAGGTCCAAGGAGATTTAGCCATGACCTTCAATCCAGTACTGTCCTAGATCAAGAAGAGGAAGTGAACAAGGGCCTGCATCACCCCCATCCCGCATTTTTAGCCCTCAGCCAGTTGCCTACTTACTCCTTACTGTAACACGCATTCTGAAGGGCTGTCTCCTTTGCTCTGGCTGGCCAGCCAGCCTCGTGGAAAGATAAATGCAAGATCACTTGAATGCCCCATACATAGAATACATAGATTTTGATGCAGTCACTTCTGGCTATGCTGATGCTAGTCCATACAACAGGTATTTCTGCAACTATAGGTGACACTTCATATGTCAGATGTATGCTAGAGTGCATTGATTGTCGCCTCCCCTGCATGTCTGGCTTTTCCTTATTACTCACAGTCATCAGGCCTCCAACAAGATCGCTGGTGTGAGGATCTTCATCTTTGGTGCCCAGCTGAGGGGAGTACAGCTCTGTGGTCCGTAAAATCTCAAGAACTCTGTCCAAGGCTTCTGCTACTGTGACTGGGCTGTTTTCTTGGGCTGCGTTGATTATATTTATAACCTAGGAAAACAAAGAGAGAGAGAGAATACATTTGAGTATATTAGGATTCTACTTCCCAAAGTCTTTCACATGCCCAGAATCCAAAAGAAATCAGATGATGACACAGTTTATCGTTCAAATGCCCTGTGCCTTCATGGCACCGCCCGCTCCTGCTGGAGCCCACTTGCCATCCCGTGCCCCCTGCAGGTCTCCCACCTCAGGGACTACGTTTTGTCAGCCTCCTTGACTGATCTCCCTCCTCTAGCTCTCATCTACAGGTTGGAGTTCCTCAGAGATCAGTCCTGAGCCTGTCTCTCACTCTACAGTCCTTCCAGAAATGATACTGTGTTTCCATGACTTTGGACACATAAGATCCATAGCCAAGGACTCTCACATTTACCTCTGAGCCCTGACCTCCTTTTTGACCTCCAGACTTGTACATTCAATTGTCTGCCTGACATATCTACTGGACTATCTTTCTTACACGTCCTAAACTAAACTCATGATCTTATTTCCCTCTCCTCATAGCAAGCAAATAAACAAATACAAAAAAAAAAAAAAAAAAAAAATCAAAGACAAAAGCTGTTCTTCTCTGGTTTCTACACTGCAGTAAAAAGCACTTCTATCCACCTCATGTTCAAACCAAAAATCTGGGAGGCCCTGCCTGACACATCACTTGCCCTCTTGACCTCTTTCCACTCCCCACCTTGACAATATAATTCATTACCAAGTCCAGTTGGTTCTACCCCTAAATATTTCTTGATCTGCTCATTTCTCTCCACTTCCACTGCTAAATTCTAGCCCAGCTACCAAATTTCTTGCCTGGAATTTGAGAAAAGCCCCAACCTGGCAAGGAGACTCTTGCACTCCTGCCACCTCCAATCCACACTCTGCATAGCAGTTGGGTGTTCTTTTCAACAAGCACAGCCCCCTACTTTAGACTCTTCAGTGGTTTCTGCTGCACACAAACTAAGATACAAACTCCTTATCATGGTTCAACTGACCGGAAAGAGCTGAGCCCTGCACAACCCACGTTATCACTGTCTCCCCTCTGCCCGCCAAGCTCCAGCCACGCTGACTTTCTTTCAGCCCTCGAATGCTGTGATCCCCTTTCCCCATCTCAGGGCTCTTCCCTTACTCTTCATGTGACCTGGAGTCCTCTCTCCCCTCTTCTGACCAACATCTTCTCCTGCTTCCGGGCTTGCTTCAAGAACCTTGTTTGCCTTCATATCATTTATTGTAATTTACAACTATAGGTTTATTTATTTATTACGTGTTTATGTACTCAACATCTGTTTCTTCCAGTACTGTAAGCTCCATGATATCAGCAGTATGTCACTTGTCCCCGTATCTCCAGAACATAGCCCAATCCTAGGTGGCCCTGGCTGCAGAGTGGAGGCAGCAGCTGCTGCTCACCTTGGTGATGGGAGCCTCGATGGTCATCGAGTGGATCCTCGCCATGGACGGATAGCGACGATTCTGTAGGCTTGGTGCTGGAGAGAAGGCAAGAAAGTTGTATCCCGTTCTGGTGGCTCGGCTTGGCAAGGGATCCCTTCTTGGACTGGGGACCTGATTCTCACAGGACTACCCTCCCCCTGCCAAAAACAATGAATTCACCCATCTCTTATTCCAGAGAGGCTGACAGCTCATCCACTACTTGTCTGAGTCTGGAAAGGTGGGTTGGCCTGGATCTTTGGTGACAGGAGGGCTTGACGAGTCTCAGCCAGGTCAACATGGGAAATTTCAGAGAAGCTTGATGGGATCCTAAGTCCTTATCCCAACATCCTAATGATTTCCCAGGACTCACTTTCCCACATGTCACTAAAGCCCACTTTGGGCAGTTCCATCACTTTCAGTTAAGCTGCTGGCCATGCAGCATGGGAGGGGAGGCATGGTCCATGGTTAGGGTGGGAGCAGAAGATTGAGCCCATTCTCAGCACAAATTAGAGCCAGACACTTCCCCTTCCTGAGCCCTTACGAACCCATGGTGGTTCTAGTTCTAATCTGTAGAAATTTTCATTTAAAAATAATTTTATTTTTTGAATAGGTAGTGCTCACATGTGGTCTTCATCAGATCTTCCTACCACCCCCATGTGGCATGCAGAAGGAACAGGATCCCATTTTATCAGTGGGACCACTTAATCCAGCTAACACCAATCCGCTGCTCTCTCTGTGGTCCTCTCCTGCTGCCATCTTCACTCTGCAACCTCCCCTTCGCCCATGCAGGAGAGGACGACCCCATCTCCAGCTCTGCTCCAAAAACTGAGCTAATCCAGTTTAAATTTCCACATCTGTTATCCTCTCCATCTAAAATGTTCTATCTACACCCTCAGCCCATCTTGAAATATTCCAACCCATATTCTCTTCCTTACATTCTTGGTCTCAGCCCCTCAAACGCTCTATCTTGTCTTGCTCTATGAATTATCCACCTTGTCTCTAGCGTCTTCGCTCCTTGCTATTTCAGCCACTTTTCTCATACTCAGGCTTCCCATCACGACCTGAAGGACGGGGAAGTCCTTCACTTGACCTTTCCATTTGTTCCCTTAGGTAACCCCCACGTCCCTCCTTCCTATCACAGGCACTAGCCATCCCTTCCTCACGCTCCTAGAATCTGTCCTCCCATTTGCCAAATAAAAACCAAATGAATGAGTGAAACCTATTAGTCTGTTCTCAGCTCTGAGGCTCTCTGATCTCTGTAGCATCTACACTGCTGGTCCTCTGCTCTCTCTAGGTGTCATTTAGTTCTTGGTTCATATGACGCTGTCCTCAGAGGGCTCACCTCCAGCTCTTCTGTCCTCCACATCAGCCCTATTTCTTCCTCTGCCTCCCCCCTGACTGAGGGTGTGCCTTCAGGCTCGAGCTTAGACCCTCTGTTCTTTTACTATACACTCACTCACACACAGCTCTTAAAGATGTTCCTCTGCTCATGGCTTCATCTGTCACCTCTAGGACTCCCAATTCCAAATCTCTAGTCCCCAATCCCAGTTTTGCACATTAGCTTCCTCGGCAACTCCACTAAAATAAAACTCGTTGTCTTCTCAACTCCCAACCTACCTATACCCAGAGACTTTCCTATTTCTGTAAATATTACTTATAACTTCCCAGGTACCTAGGAAAGAAATTTCAGAATTGTCTTCAACTTTTCCATCTTCTCGCAAATCCAACTGGTTATTTAGTCCTGATTGACTGAGCTCATGGAATGATTTGCTGAACTCTGCCTCACAGGTTCTCGGTGACATTTTATTACGGGAAAGTAAGCAGATATGCTGAAAACTGGGTTTGTGGTAGAATTGGGAAGCCAGGACTCTGGTCCTCTCTCTGCCACTAGCACCCAAGAATGACGCTGGCTAACTGCTGAAAGTGAGTTGCTTTGGTGGTTGCGTGGCCCAACACACTTCAGGCTATCAAAGAATAAGCAGCATGGAGTCACTTCAAAGAGAAGAGAAAGACTGTAGAAAGCATAAGAAAAATTATAAAATTTTCAGCTTACTGGGGAAAAAAGACAGTTTAGTTGCAATCTTACTCCTTGGAGTTTATTTATATGCTGAGAAATTCTTGAACATGTTCCTCTGCCATTTTCTACATTATAAAAAGAAAAATGAGAAGCTTCTTACCATCACTGCCTCGAGACGATATAGATTTCACATCGATGGACTCTTTCCTCCTGTTCTTGTGTCTGAATGAATGAGGCTCTAAGATTTCAGATGAGAAATGGAGGGTGATTAGTTTTCAGTGTATTCACTGATGAAGTTCAGACACATTTTTTTCTTATTCTCCAAAGAAAACAAGGTTACTTTTTAAGTACTATAAAATAATTTTAAGAAATAGTAAACTATTTTCTCTTTAAATCATCAAGACACACAAAATTATCAGCCATATTAGTAGAAAAACAACACCTTTTTCTTATGACACCACATTACATCACAGCAATGAAACTTATTATTAAGGGTTATTTAGTTTTATGAATAAAACATCATTTTGAAAATAAACTTTAAAATTTTGAGGAAATTTTTGGGGGCTTCATTTGACTTGAAGGGCAATATATTCAACTGGGTGGGAAAAGCTTTTATGGGGATATCTGAGGAAATAGAATACTGGTGAAATCCAGAGGTCTTGAACTATTTGAGAAACTAATTTGGACCAGTTTTGGGCAACAGTGGAAAGTCAGCCTTCTAGATGGTCTTTCTATGATCTCCTGAGGATGGAGTTCATCAAATGACCCATATTGCCCATCACAGGAAGCGAAGAGAAGACAAAGCAGTTTTACATTCCCTACAATTTCCAACATTGCAACTCTCATTCATGTACCTATTTTCTGAGAAAGCATTTTTAAAAATTCCACATAAGTCTTTGCAGACTTTAAATTTAACACTCAAAATGTGCTGTCACATTAATGAAAGAAGGAAGCAAAAGTGTATACCACCAGTGGGCACCAAGGTGTAAAAGATGTCAAGGCAGCACTGCTGGCTTTAGAAACTTGCATTTTGAAGGCATTTGCTTCCTGTGGGAGTAACTAATGAGCAAAGAGAGCAAACTAACCATAAGACAGAATCACTCTTCATCATGCTAACAGAGGAGGCAGACATGCAGGTTCCAGCAGGAAGAATGCATTTCTCAAACACCAGTAAATGGCCATATTCCAAGGAGAAAAAGATGCAATAATGCTTCTTTAAGAATTGCCTAGCAACACCAAAACGGGTACAAGAGAGCCTGGCAGTTAAGAAAACCAGCTCCAGAGCCAAATTGTCAAAATTCAAATCTCTACTGTGCCATCTAGTAGCTGTGTAACCTTGGGAATGTTACTTAATTTCTCTGTGTCTCAGAATCTGTATCTGTAAAGTGGGGATAATTATAGCGTATCATTCATAGGTTGTTGTGAGAAGTAAATGAGTTAATCCATGTATAACACTAGAACAGTGTCTTCCACACAGCAAGCATGTCGTACATGCTGGCTATTATTAATTACATCTGCCCGTTTGCATATATATCTTTTTAGACACACATGGGATGTTATCATATCCTACTACTTGCTATTTTTACTTCATAATACTTTTATGTCTTAGACACTTTTCTAGATCACACCTTTTTAACCTTTTACTTTAGTATCCTAAAAAAATCTGATTTAACTAAAAAAAGGTTAAATCAATAACTAAACCCGAATTCTATTTATGCAGCATGAATTGAAGGCAGAACTATTACAGTTAATCTGAACATCACAGCCCCAGAGCCTTGTCTTAAATAACCTAACTTCACATATTTACTATCCCTTTGCCTAATCTTTATCTTCCAGACTCTGCCTTAATAATTCTCCTGTCCTTGGATATGAGTTTCAGAATTTCTTCATAAAGACATCTATGACAGTAGTACTTTAAATAATATTGTTAGGATCAATTTTTCAAACCCTGAGATACTAATAGTGTTCACTCGCTAGACACTTGTCTTTAGCCCATTCAGGGACTTAATAATCACATACATTCCTGACATTTATTTGTTTACCATTAAATCTAATTTATTAAATCTAATTTATTAAAGATTTAAGATTAAAGTCAAGATTAAAGTACCAAGAATTCCTCAAAATGTAATTGCTAAATAAAACTAAAAGTAGAGAGGTTAGTCTCAAGGCTGTGGCCCAGGCTGGGTGGTTGAATTCTAAATCATTCATTAGAAATGATTCAAGTCTGGATGATACTTATTCTTCCTGATTTTATCTCAGTTAAATAAAATTAAGAGACTCTAGAGCAATAGAAATGATTAACAGGTTGGAGAAATTATTTTCAATAACGGCTAAAGTAAGGCCATTTAAATCAAAGAATTCATTATTCATACCCTCAATAGGCACATACAGAAATTATTAAAAACTTAAATCAGAGAAAAGAAGATAAAGGAGATTTAAGAAGCTGTACTCAGTGGCAAAAAGTGATATTGTGTCACCAGTACAAAAAAAGCTACCACATACTGAGCCCCCACCTACTATGCGCCAGGCATTGTGCTATTACTTTAAATGTAATAATTATCTCATTTAATAATTACAATAATTCTGAAAGCTACATAGGGCTATCCCCATTTTGCTGAGAAGGAATTTAAGCTTAGAGAGATTATGTAAATAGCCCAAGGTTAAAGAGCTAATAAATGGTGGAAACTTCGTTTTCCTAGATGGAATGGTTTCAGTTCATCAGTGCTCTGTGAGGGTTTACTGAGTGTCTCTCATGCACGAGGCAGTGCTGGGCACTGTAAAGGACATGAACATGTTTATGACGGTCTTGGGCACCCCGAGCTCACAAGTTGGTTAAATTAATACCCTCTCTCTGAATGTCAACAACTGAGAAAGTGTGTGTGTGTGTGAAGAGTCGTCCTGTCACCCAAGGCTGTTCTTGCCCAGAAGTTCTCAGAAAAGGGCAAGGATGATACCAAACAAATGCCTGGGACGGCTAGATATCACATGCACTTTCTTCTTTAATCCTCATTAACAACGAAATGGACACTGTTAGTTTATTTTACAAATGAAGAAACCGAAGCTGAGAAACAGCACATGAAATCTTTCTGAGTAGGCTGAATATTCCATTCCAGAGTCAAAGAGAAGGGCTGAATCAGTGCCCAGGGTTTAACTTTACGTATTAGTGGGTGGGAAAAGCCACCCAAGGGCAGAAAATGTGTTGGTTGCAATTCTTGTAGGAACAAGAATTTAAATCTTTGGTGGCAGACTGATCTTTTCCTCTAATGGTCAGAGAATTCCAGACCTTTCCACATGTAGAAGGCATCAGGTCCAGCCCCTCTTATTAGGGATGAGGAAACCAAAAGGGTCAGACAGAGTCTTCCCTGAGGTCTGAGATGAGAAAGCGGGGAGCCGAAATAGAAACGCAGTGCTCCTGCCTCTCGGGCCGGGGCCATCCACGTTTGCTAACTGTACAGTCGCCAATTACTGCAAAGAATGGGAAGACTGGATAGGGCTGAAAAACAACCATATTCTCACCTGGCTCATGTTCCACTAATGTGTCCCCGAGAACTTTGGGCCACTCTCTGTTTTGGGTTTATCTGTTCTACATCACCTCTAGCCAAGAAAAGAAAACCAAGATGGGTAAAGCATCCAGTAGATAAGGCTGTCATGAATGAAGATTCAAAGATTTTTTAAGGGATTCCTGCTTTTCTTCTGGCTCTCCAAGCTTCCAATATTAGCCCTTGAATTTTAGCAATCCATGTTCTGGGGTGGTGGGTGTCAATCTAGACTTCTTCAGAGTAATTATAGACTTGAGCCCACAAATGCCTCATAAATATATTAGAGTTAAATTAAAGTATTCTCACCTGTCTGAGAATTGTCTCCTGAATCACGATGAACCTTGTGAATCTAAACTCGTTCAAAAGTTTGGTACAAGACAAAGAGATTTTAAATACAGCATTTGCTATACTTCTCATCAAACAATTTAAAAAGCTCTGAAAACTTTAAGAAAGCAAGAATTGCACAGATAACATGAACAGATGAAAGATGTACACCAAGTGATAATGACACAGAGGCTCTACTTCTTTTAGACACTTAGAGAATGGTTGAGCCCGAGAGCTGGAAGGTTCCCGAGGGACGTCCTTTCTAAGCAGGGCATCTAAACGCCCAGTCAGCTAATCTCACTTTGGCAGTCTGGAGAAAGACGAAGGCTGTAACTAAATTTAAGTTTTTTATGAGGCTAATATATATAACCTGTTTATGTTTCAGACGTGTTATAAAATTTTTCTGTAATATAAAATAATCTGAATTTAAGCCTAGGATTTTTTTTAAAAACCTTCCTAAAATGTTCTTCAAATGCTCCTCAAGTACAAGTCAATTTATAAAATGTTTCTTCACACGTTATGACATACTATTTAGTTAAAAATGAGGTTACAAAACATGTAGATCATGATACATTTTTATAAAAATAAAAAATATATCTGTGTACGCTTGGGAAAAAATGATCTTCACAATGAGATCTAAACTTTAGATGCAGTTTTACACCTAGTTCTTTCTCATTATCAAATTTTTTGTGCCAATGATTTTGTGTTAATACTCAATAAATATCTGTCAAATAAGGAAATGAAGTCATTAACACTAGAAATAATAACTATGCTTTAAGGTTCTGCATTTCCTGTGTTTATAACTGACCTAGGCACCGTTAGGGGGCACATTTAGTTCTACCGCAGATAATCATGCTGCGTAACTGCTACAGCCCCCCACTTCCAGGTGCTCAGATCATTAAACCTGCCTGGCCACTCAGTGGGCTAAACAAGACAGGTGAGTGTGTAGGACGGTCTGTGAAGGAAAACTAGCATGGCTTAGCAAGATCAACTGTAATAGCCAGAAATCCCATCTTTGTCAGATTCAGGCAAAATATTACAGCTTAACTGAACCATTGAAAAATAATCATGTAAAAGTAAAGTGTTAAAATAGGGTTTTCTATGAACTATTCTGCTCAGTCTCTTCCACATAATTATAGAAACAATTACACGACCAACCTGTGTGATGTCTTGGTCATAATGTGACTAAGGGCTGTGACTCATTTATCCCATAATTATGGGACCTTTTTATTTCTTTGGCAAACAACTGTTTTATGTTCTCCTTTAGGGATGAAGACCATTTGCTACAAAGCTACTGAGCACAGTGTGAATTTTTTATACTAGGCCAAATGAATAAAACTTTTGCCTTGCAAATTGTTTTCTCAATCAGTTTTTGCTCAAAAGCAAGTGATCTTTTAACTGCCCGGTTTTTCTCTCTGAATCAAAAATACCTCTTTCTGTTAGGAGCCAAGTCCCACACATGGCTGCCCACATTATACAAAAAAAACCTTTCTCCTCTTTCATTGGCACCTGTGGGCCAGCAGGTTGAATTGTGAATCTCCTGGGACTTCAGCGAGGGCTTTGTGTTCTGCCTAGAGTGGGCCCAGATGAAGCACAAAGTCCAGCAGGTGCACAGCCCACCCTGCTCCGGGGATGGAAATGTGCCCAGCCACCAAGGGGAAGATGAGGGTACAGGCAGGATGGGGTCAGCAGGTACAGCTCCATCTGCTGAGGGGTCTCTGGTTTTTCTTTATGTACCATGTTGCATTTGGCACTTTCTGAGCTGAGCACACTGTCTCCAACCGGCTCATCTGCCTCTGCTGGGCTCTCTCCATACCTACTGCCAGCATTGCAGTGTGGGGACACTGCTAGTTCGACAATGGACACTCTTCGGGGTTGTGTCAACATCTAGCACCAGGACTGTATTTTGAGACTCACTTCATGACGGATGCTCTGAACCATGAGCAGCACTGGAAGACCTTCTCCCTGCCACACCCCAGCAGTGTTGGGTTTTTAATGAAACTTTCCAACTCAGATTATCCACCTGCCTCCTCCAACACCTCATTTTACAACTAAAGATTCACTTAGATGACAAAGTTCTCTTAGAATTTTCTTCTGGAGATCTAAACCCACCAGTCATTTACAACTCAGTATTAATTATTCTGCCAAAATTATTCTCCTCATAATACTTAGCTGACTGAGAAAATAAAGAAGGTGTGGTTGTGCCACACAACCAGTGCACAGGGCCCAATTTCTAACTGGGCCCTCACTAGCTCTATAGTCACTTGCTCTGTCCCACTACAGTGAGGCCCCAGGAGGGATGGCTAAGGCCTAGACTTGTTAAACAGGGTCTAAGGAAATATCCCCTGATCAATGCAGGACATCTGTTGGAAACAGTTTTCCTTGAAATTTTGGAGAAGGTTTGAATTTCTATTATCAAAAGGTTTTGTCACACACATACCAAGGCAAAGGAAAAAGATCAGAATTTAATATCCCCATGACAATCAACTCTTGGTACTGTGGTGTTTATTTATAAAAGCTTATAATGTAGAACATTTTCATGTACAGTAATGACTGGGAATTTTGTTACTGTGTTACTGGGGAGCCTAGAGGCTTTAGCACTACAGTTTCTGCAATGTGAATACTGCTGTCCTCGGCCTGTGATGCTCCTGCCAGAGCTCAAAGCTGGGATTTCTCAGCAAGTCCTTGGAGGCTTGGAAGCTTACAGCTTGTATGGGGGGGGGGGGGGGTAGAAATAATAATTTGAAACCCTTAATTACTTAAAATACAATAGGTTGTCACACATTTTGCTGTCGTGCTAAATGCTTTGTTTACAAACACCTGACTTGGCTCTGAAAAGCACTACAAATCCAGGATTTGTGTGTGTACACACACGATTTCAGGGTAATTTGTCTCTTAAAGAATAATCATTTAAAAATTATATTTTTTCTACACACCCACAAGAATGTCTAAAACTGAAAAGAAATTTTGTCAAAATGTAGAACTGGTACTCTCATGCATAGTTGGAGGGAGTATATAATTGTATGACCACTTTGATAAAAGGTCTAGCAGTTTCTTCTAAAATTAAACATATGCCTTCCCTATGACCCAACAGTTCTACCTCTAAGTATTTACCCAAGGTAAACAAAAGCATATATGAGGGGTCTTCCACAAGTTCATGGAAAGATTCATATTATCTTCTCATTATATTTTTCCATGCACTTTTGAAGTACCCTCATATTCACAAGAGGATTTATCTAAGAATGTACAAAGCAGTCAAATGCTGGAAACAGCCCAGGAGTCCATCAACAGAAGAACGTTCTTCACATCGTGGTAGATTAATGCAAAGAAATGTTCAGTGATAAGAAGGAAAAAATTACTGACACATACAGCACAGATCAATCTCAAAAACTATGATGAGTGAAAGAAGCCAAACACAAAAGAGTACACACTGTATGAAGCTCTAGCTAATCTATGGTTAAATAATTCAGAACAATGGTTGCCTCTGGGGGTGGGCAGGACAGGGGTGGAAGCAGAGACAGACTGTGAAGGGGCATGGGGGACTTCTGGGATGGTATATTGATGGGATTGGGGTTACAGAGTTATATACATGTGTTGAAACTCCAGGAAGGCTATACTTAAGATTTGTGTATTTCACTGTATGTAAGCCAGCCTGAAACTCGAAGCAAGTATTAAACTGTAGTTAATAATATGCATGCTCAAGTGATGAGTGGTGAAATGCACTGATGTTTGCAACTTTTGATAGTTGGAAATCTATCAAAAAATAAGATGCACTTGTGCGTGACTACAACGATACACAGACAGACGGACATATGACGGAGCAATGCTAACGAAGACCCTGGCTGGTGGGCATATGGGTATTCACTTACAATTCTTCCAACTCTTCCACATGTTTAAAATTTTTCGTAATAAAGTGTTGGAAAAATTATATGTTCAACTGAGTGTGTGGATCGATGGCTAAAAACTGGAAGTCAAGTATAATTTGAAAATAAACAAAATGAAGGAAATTGAGAACAGCCTGAAACCAAGTGAGGTGAATGACATTTCACGGTCCCTGGGACCCCTACCATGAGCCTGGACATGAGATTACACACCACTTCAAACCACAACAGGGGAATTATAGACAGCAGCTCTTGATTTAAGAAGTGTGAGATTTACTTAGGTAACTATTTAAAACATTGATTTTATTAATTTGATTGATTTTATGAATTGAGGAGTTGCAAATGAACTTCAGTCCCAATATCTCTTGAGAAAAACTCAGAAATAATGACACAAAAACTTCCTTCTTAACATGATGTGTTCAAGTCAACTTAAAAAAAAAAATCAGACTTTTCAGCAATTAAAATGAGTCAAGGCCAGCAAAGCAAGTAAGCAAATAAATACCGAATGCCTCCCACACCGTTCATTTCAGAATCACCTTGGGAAGATGAATAGCGTTTGCTAGAAATGTGAGTCAGCTTCTGTCATGATGAATGCAAAGTCAAAGGCATCAGAAGTCACAAGTAACTCACCGGACACCCCAGTACACACACTGGGGGTCATCCTTGCAGCTTCCTCCTCTCCCCTCTCCATGTCTGGTCCATCATCCGGTTCTGTCAAATCTCCCTTATAGATACCTCTGAGATCACCACTTCAGCTCTCATCTGAACTGGGCAATACCCCCCGACCTAGTCCATTCTCAACTCTTCAGCCAGTGTAAGCTTGCAAAACCGTGTATTTAGTCCTGTCATTCTCCTGTTTAAAACTCCCACTTCCCATTGTTCCCAGGGTCAGCTCCAGATGGCACCCTTGCTGGGTGTGGGGCCCGGCCCCTGCCAGCTCTCCAGCGGCACCACTGACCCCTGCCGCTCTGCCCTGGGCTCTCAGCCCACAGGTCATGCTGAGCTCCTTTCCATCCCTCTCATTCTCCCATGCCCTTTACCACCCAGGTATGACCCTGCACACCTGACTGCTCTGCTTGGGAAGCTTCCTGATCCACTCTTCCCTTGCCTATTTGTCCTCCAGGTCTTAGCTCAAACACGATCTCCACAGGGAAGACTTCCCAGGTATTTCCTGCCCATCTCAGCCCCTTACGAGGTCAAGCGCCTCTGTGGCATGCTTTCAATACAGACTGTTCTCTTATTGTATTTACCATAGCTCACAACTTTGTACTTATTTAACTAACGTCTGTTTCCCTACCAAACTGTAAGTTCCATTTAGGCAGGGGTTGTGTCTAATTTGATTGCCTTTGTATATACCCAGTGCTAACACAGTACCAGCACATAGAAACGAATAAATATCAAATGAACCCATGAGAGACAGAGGTTAATCAGGCTCTTTACCTTACAGCTGTGGTGAAAACATTGTTTTTAATCATTTGGTCTTTGTTGGTTATACTTAATACTTATGTCTCTAAAGACATTAATTTGCAACGTGTTTCATGGTAAAATACTAACAAGGGACTTTCCATAACGTGTGTGTGTGTGTGTGTGTGTGTGTGTGTGTGGTTTTAATAAGCAAATAGTGCCAATCTCTGACAGTGCAGAGTTGTTGAGATGGTGAGAAATCAAAACTATCAAATACCTGAGTGCATTCTTGTCCCTGACTTAGGTCCACAAACCTCAGAGATTCTTTGTCACGTTTCTTGCTGAATTCAATGGAATGGTAAAAATGGTAGATATTATTTAAAAACAAAAGGACTGTTCATATTCATACATACATTTGTAACAAAATGGGAAAGTATTTCTTGACTACCTAGAAGAATGCTGGCTTTGACGGAAGAAGATTTTGATCAAAGTTTCCAAACTCAGATTTATATTGTTTGGTTGTTTTTGTGCCCACCGCCCCATGTTATGAAAAGAGATAAAAACCTGGTTAAGATGAACAAAAGTACTATTCACTTAAATAGTCAGTGTAGTTTACAAAGTGGACTTATTAAGCAATCTTTTTTTTTAAGACTGAACATTTTTGATCCACAAGTTCATGACAAAATGGAATGCTTTTGTGCATGTAAAAAAGACTTCTTTGATGAAGTGGAGTTTGAATGCTGGATGAAAAGATCTGATCACAGGAAGGGAGCTTTGAGACCCTCCCTTCATTTACATGTAATGAAAAGGACAGTGTGAGTGGCAGAATACAGAACACCTTTGATCATCTTTCTTTATTGAAAATACTTTGATGAGTATCTTCTCAAAAAGTAAAAGGATCTGATGCATAGATCAAAGATCTTTTCTGTCCATTTTATTTTCAAAAACCACTTGAAGATACACTTTTCAACATTCCCACACAAACAGCCCCCAAACACCAGAACAAAACACCTCATGCAACATTCTGGGTCCCTATCTTCAACGATTACCTTCACATACGAGGGTACTACAGCTCATGGCAAGATTTGCATGTCTTTTAACTCCATTTTTGCATGACCTGTTTGGAGTACGTTTGCACCTTCTAAAGCCAGGGACAAGCTGCTGCCATTTGTTTCCATGTATTCTGGGTCTGGGTTCTCAAAATACTGCAGTGCCCAGACAGAGAAGAGAAACTGCATGGACGCTCATCCTGATATTTAGTGTCAGATCTCTTCACTTCAGTAAATTTTAGGTATTTAATAGACTCATTACAACAGCATCTCTCCCTTTTTATCTTAATGGTAATTTAAAATGTTATTTATATCAAAGCCACATGCTTTGTTTTGATATAGATGCAAGTGCTTATGAATTTTTAAGATTACATAAGAGTAAAAAAAAAAAGTCCCAAACTTCTTTTCCCAGATCATTTTCTGTATGCCAGGCAAACACAGATTTTTTTTCTGCTGTTAGATATTTTCTTGAAAAAGTTTAAGCATCACTTTCCTGTGCAGTGTCAGATCTACATGTTCAGATATCAATGGCATCCCTTGGTCAAAATTTCTCTTACCTCCCAAGGCTGGCGCCCACTGGCTCTACATTCACCGTGCATTTGCAAGAGCCTTAACAGAGAAGTACTCTCATTGTTCAGCCCAGAGATAATCATTTTTGTATCCTTATCTCATGGAAAAAACACTTAATGCGAGCTACTATTCAGGCTTAAATTGTTCTTTAGTCTCTTGCCCAATTTCTCTTTTAGTGATTTTCAAATACAATGTAAGGACCACTTTGCTTCACAACCTAGCAAATACTGAGTTTTCTGACACAGAAAAATGATTTATCCATACATAGTTCTTAAACTTAAGCATGAGTAAGAATCACCTGGAGGGTTGGTTAAGACAGATTGCTGGCCCCTATCCCAAGAGTTGCTGATTCAGTAGGTTTAAGTGGGGCCACACATTTGGATCTCTAAGAGTTCCCAGGGGAGGTTGAGGCTTGAGATTTGGGGAACCCACTGTAACATACCATGCCTTCGTACTCAAGGTGCTACCAGAATACCAGCATCACTGGCAACATCTGGGATTTTGTTAAAACTGACTCTCAGGCTCTCTCCAGACTTACTGAATCAGAATCTGTACTTTAACATTTAATCTCCAGGTGATTTAATTACACCCGACAGTTTGAGAAACACTTGTAAAGTGGAAAGATCACGGGTTTTGGCAATGGATCTTTTGATATCTCCATTTCTAGTTGTATAAACCTGGGGAAAACATGAGCTTCACTGAGTCTGTTTCCTTACAGGTAAACGGGGACCAACACCCACCATATTAGGGTTCTCCAGAGAAACAGATCCAATAGGATATACGTATATAGAGAGATACGTAAGAGGGGATGTATTATGAAAATAGGCTCACAGAATGATCGAGGCTGAGAAGTCCCCGATACTTCATCTGCAAGATAGAAAACCAAGGAAGTTGGTGCTGTAAGTCCTGGAGCCTGAAGGCCCGAGAACCAGGAGCGCTGATGTCTGAGGGCAGGAGAAGGATGCCCCAGCTTGTGAAGAGAGTGAATTCGCCCTCGCTCTGCCTTTTTAGTCTACCCGGGCCCTCAGCCGTTTAGATGGTGCCCACATTGGTGAGGGCAGATCTTCGTACTCAGTCCACTGATAAATGCCAGTCTCTTCAAGAAACACCCTCAAAGACATACTGAGACATAATGTTTTACCGGCTATCTGGGTATCCTTTAACCCAGTCAAGCTGACACCTAAAATCAACCATCAAACCTACCGTTTAGGGTCTAAGAGGATCAAATGAGATCATGTGTGCAAAGTGTCTAGCCCAGTAGCTCTCTGTGTCTCTCTTTATATACTAGATAGAAAGCTGGTCTTTATATTGGAATCATCTGGGGGGCTTGGTAAAGCACATGGCTGGGATCCAACCCCATCATTTCTGTTTCAGTAGGTTTGGGTGGGGGCTGAGAATCTGCATTTCTAGCAAGTTCCCAGGTGAGGCTGAGGCCGTAGATCTGGTGGCCATACTTTGAGAACCACTGGCCTCGCCCATAGTGGGCCCAGATAATGCTGGTTCCCTTTGCCTTCCCTTTCATGGCTGCGCTCTGCTGGTTGAGAATCTGGATTCGGTGATGTTTACATTGCTTGCTATTTTGGGACTAATTTTAGTTTCGTTTCCTCTGAAGCTGGATGTTGAGTGTATGTGGTGCGCTCTACTGAGCGGTTTACACACACTCTGTGAAACCGAGTTCCTTACTTTTATGCCGTCATTCCCCCAGGCTGTGTCCCCTCACTGCTCAGTGACAAAGAGAAACATACATATAAAGTTTCAGAAAGAAATTTAATTTTGATTAAAGTTTCTGGTTCTTAAAGAATTGTCAATAACTGATGACACTTGTGCTAAATACTTTTATAGGTAAACGCATATGCCTGCTGGATTTTGTCAAGAGAATGAGGGAATTAACAAAAATCTAACATTTTCCCACTCCTGTTATACTAGCATTCAACAGAGAGTCATTAAACTACTTAATGAGAGCAGGGCTTCGTTTGCACTCTGATTAGCATAAGATAGAAGTGATCCTCAGGACTGACACTTAATAAATCAGGTCCCTCTAGAGCTACCGCAGAGATGGGGACAGCACAAAGGAAAAATCAGTGATAATGAGAGGACAGGAATGTAAAACAGTTTCATCGTTATGTGTCCCCAGCTCCTGAAAATGCTGTTTACACAATCTTTGTTTACATTTTGTAAACAATCACCCCCAGGAGAAAAAATCATCTCTAATTGATACCTCATCTTCTAATTCAATTCAAGAAATATTTACTGGGCTTGTGAGGCAAAATTGGTTAGGTCCAAGTCCCTGCTCTTAAGAGACTGACTGTCTCATAGGGGACAAAAACAGTGCTGCCACACGACTTTATTCAGTAAGTGTGTGCTGAGCATGTACTATGTGCTAGGCAATGTTCTAGGCACTGGGGATGTGACAGAGAATGAACGAGATAAAGCTTCTCTCAGGGAGCTAGTTCAAAGTGCCCAAAGATCACATTCCCCAAAAGGTGGAGTGCCAAGGGGTTGAAAGGCAAGTGTAGGGCATTCCCAAACTTGACACTAAATGGCCTTGAATCACACATTCAAGCCATTTGGTCCTTAGAACGCTGCAGCCACTCCCAGTCCTAGGCTGCCAGTCTGAGGATATCCTAGGAAATGAGACCATTCACCTACTTTGGTCTGGAAATGCTCCATTAGAAATGAAGGCACAAGAGGGGTGTTAAGCCACACCCCTGTGCCCTGAGAAAGGGTAACAGAATGGATAAATCAAGCAGCATTTACAATTTCCAAAAAGTATACCAATCTCATGTGGCATGGGCAGATGTTTTTTTCCTTGCAGACACAATAAAAAATGCCACGAAGCTAAAGCAGGAACATCAATACTCGAATGGCATAATTGTAACTTTTCCTGTGAGTCAGCTAGTAATGGGCTATGAGTGGAGTTTTGTGATGACAGGCTAGTGGCAGGAGGACATTACAGGGCGATTTAATTTTCTGGCATGGCCTGGCTGACGGAAGGGAGACAGGAACAGATGGCAGCAAATGCAGTCACGAGACACAGTCTCACTTTAAACAGAGATGACGTTTTATTTCCTCTATGTAGCTTTTCAGTTGTGCAGACTTTGGTACTATTACATGTTATTACATGTTAAAGATGTACCAGAAAAACACGTCTGAAATTAATGTCTGAAAACAGAAATTTTAATACTTTTTGTTAAAGTTTTAGTCCTGTCCAGATAACAATTTATTTGGGGTCAGTTAGCCTGGAGCACTTGTTTAACCTGACCCTCCCTGCCTGGGGCTGTTCCTGTGGAGCCCTCGTCATCAGAGGTTCCCGCAGCCAGTGGCACTCAAACTCTTGGGCCCTCAGGCTCACTCAGAGATAAAGCGACCCCTCCTGATGCTGCAGGTGGGGTCTGTGTCGGGAGAGGAGGCCGTGCAGCACAGCTGAGGGAACTGCTCACCACCCCTACATAAACAACTGCCGCAGGTTCTAAAACACAGCTGGGAGCTTCGTTAGTGGCCCCACCAGGGACAATAGCACAACATCTAAATCATCACATATATGGTAACTATTCTGAAAAATTCCTGGGAAAAAAACCAGCTGTGTCCTCAGGGGATTGTTTCAGTGCCTAAAAATCCACTTTAACAATGCAATTTCTCAAGCATTAGAGATCCTAGAGTTGGGGGGGCTGTGTGTGAGAGAGAGAGAGACTATCTGGTTTTGTCTGCAGCCAGTAGACAGTTAAGACACCTATTGACAAGTCATGGAAGGAGGCAGCTGAGGCCAAGTGGTTAGGACATTTGCCCAAAGGCACAGAAGTAGCCAGAGATAGAGAGAAGGACAGAACACGTGTGCACTGTCTTCTCATCAATCTTCAGTACTCAGGAAGAGGAAGTATTTGCATAAATATTAGAGAAAATTTTCTCAATTTCTTTAAAACGCATATGTGTTTAAGGCAAAAGTAATAACACTGTCTTGTGGGGTTTATAACGTATAGAGATGTAATATATATGAGAAAACTATAGCATAAACAATAGGAGGGAAGGCGGTAAATGAATCATACAGATGCAAGGGTTCCTATGTCTCCCATGAATTGGTACAATATTAGGTTAAATAGACTGTGTAGTTAAGGTTGTATATGGTAATCCGTTAAGGCAACCATGAAAAAATGTAGAGATTTTACTAAAAAGCCAATGGATAGGCTGCCAAGCTGGGGCCACTAAAGCTCAGGGGAAGAGGAAGAGAGACCTATGGAGTTCATGAAGGTAGGAGAAACCACAATGAGAGAAAGAAAGGATCCCTCCCACCTTTTGAGCCCCAAACACTTCAAGACTGGCCCTGGTGAGCACGCTGAACAAGAGCTGGCAAAAGCCACTGCTGTGCCCTTTGTATGAAGTTGCTTGCAGGCTGCAGGGGAGAAGAAGGCCTTGGGGGCCCCCAGGCCAGCAAGACCACTGATAGGGTTCCCATGGACCCACACAGGAGCAAGGAGCCACACACAATAGAAAAAAGGAGCCACTCAGAGGCTGATGAGTCACCGCAAGGGTCTGGCGCATAGCCCATCCCATGGGAAGAGTTTGGAGTACAGGTGGTGAGGGAGACAGGCCCACTGAGGGTACACTGGGGCACAGCAATGACAGCTGATCTGCCCCCCAATCAGCACAGGCTCACTCAGTGGAGACTGGTCAAGAATACAGAAATGCAGCAGGTGCAATTTGCTGAAAAGACTCAGGCCTAGATGAGATTTTCCACACAACCCAGGTGTACCGGAAGTCACAAGACCCAGAAGTGCTTACAAGGTTAACAATTAAAACCTGAGCTCTGCAAAATGCCTTCCCCAGGGAATCAGCAGCAAAGCAGCAATTTGGCTCCACAGGGCTCAAGTGCTGTTTCCCACAGGAAGTTTCCCCATTTTAGAAGTAAGCAAAGGACAACAAATTAGTTCCAGTGCAGATTTTAAGTGGTGGAAATAGTGAATAATCCAACACAGAACCGAAAGAAAAGACAAAAAGCCCACAGATCAGAGAGGAAGTTCTGATATTAGCCAGTAAAGATCTAACACTACCAAAGAACACCTATAACCTAGAAAGACCAGAAGCCCCCTGGGCTCCCAATACAGGTGTGGGGAGGGCTGAGGGCCTCAGCTACACCCCCCTGACATCCACATCCAGCCCAGTGACAACCACCAGGCTGCTGCCAGAAGCACCTGGGCTCCTGAGCCAGGGCAGTGGGGGACTGAGTGCCTCAGCCCTGCCCCTTGATGTCCACATCTAGCCCAGCACTGATCACGAAGCTGCCACTGGAAGTGCCCCAGGCTCCCAAGCTGGGGCGATGGAGGGCCAAGGAACTCAGCCATGCCCCCAAAGTCTGCATCCAGCCCAGACATGACTGAGCCACTGCCAGAAGCCCCCAGACTCTGCTGCTGGAGCGAGGGGTTGCTACAGGACTTGACCATGCTCCCCTCCCTCCTTTTCTTCCTCCCACCTTATCTCATTCCCCTTTCCCTTTCCCCCTTCCCCCAACTGCTCCACAATATCTTAGGATGTAAAAAAACAAACAAAACAAATAATTTAAAAACAAAGCCAATGGATAAATAAAATGGCATTTAAAAATTGTTCAAATAACCTAAGAGAAGGCCTGTATAAAGGAATAAAAACAAAACAAAAACAAACAGATGAACAAGCAAAAAGCAAAGGACAAAATGGTAGGCTCACAATCCAACCATATCAATAATTACATTAACTGTTAATGGACTAAACACTAAAATTAAGAAGCAGAGATGGTCAGAACTGATAAAAAAATCAAAAACCAATTATACACTCTCCATAAGAAATGCACCACCTTAAAATAGACACAGATTGAAAGTACATGGATGGGAAAAGATTCATCATGCGAACAAATAAGCATAAGAAAGCTGAAGTTGCTATATTAATATCAAATAAAATATATTATCAGATAGATAGTATCACCAGATGTAAAGAGGGGCATTTTATAATGATAAAAGGGTCAATTCATCAGAAAGACATAGAAATCTTAAACATGTTACCAAACAACAGAACTTTAAAGCACGTGAAACAAAAATTGATGGGATTGAAGGCAGAAATAGATAAGTCCACTCATAGATGAGCATCTTAACACTCCTCTTTTGGCACTTGATAGAACTAGAAAAAAATTAGTAAAAATATAAATGAGATGAAGAATGCAATCAATAACCATAATCTATTTGATATTATAGAACACTCTGCCCAACAACAGAAGAATACACATTCTTATCAAATATGTTTGAAACATTGACTAAGACAGACCTTAATCTGGGCCATAAAGCAAGTCTCAATAAATTTAAATAGATGTGAATCACACAAAGTATGTTCTCTGACCACCATGGAACTAAATTAGAAACTGTTAATAGAAAAATATCTGTAAAATCCCCAAATATTTAGAAACTAAAAAAAAAAAAAAAACACAAGAAAGCAAAACTTCTAAATAACTCATGCACCAAAGAATAAATCAAAAGGAAAGTTATGAAGTGTTTTGAATTTAATAAGAAGGAGAACACAACTGTGTAGTAAAAAGTTAAGAAAGAAGGCCTGATGTTGCTATCTTTAGAAGAGCCTGTTTTGGTGCTGGCCATGGAATGGTGTCTGGGAACTTGATTTTTGGAATGTTCCACATTAAGACTGTTTTATCCTTCTTGAGCACTGATACCTGTTTTCTTTTTGGGAGATGGGAATTTTGATATTTGTGACTAGTTGTGCCTATGTGACCATCTCCCAATAAAAACCTTCAACTTTGAGTCCCTGGGTGAAAATACTGTACACATGTTGTTGTATTCCACTACTGTAGAAAGCAACCTGTGCTGTGTGACACCACCTGGGGAATGGAGAGGAAGAACACTGGAAGCCTCTGCACAGTTCCCTCAAGACTCTTTTCTTCTTTCTGATTGCTACAATAAACTATAGCCATGAGTACAACTGCCTTTGAATCCTTGAGTTCTTCTAGAGAATCCACTAAACATATGGGTGGGCTTGGGACCTCCCAAGCAGCAACATATCAATATTCTTGGGATGCAGATAAAGAAGTACTTAGAGGAAAATTTATAGCACTAAACATCTATATTAGGAAAAATGACCTCAACTTCCATCTTAAAAAACTAGAAAAAGAGAAGCAAATTAACCTGAAGTTAAAAAAAAAAGAAAAGAAATAATAAATATCAAAGCAGCAGTCAATACAAAAGAACACAAAAACAAGAGAGAAAATCAGTGAAATTAAAAGTTTCAAACTCAGATAAGAACTTCTATAAAACATTTCAGGAACAAATAATGCCAATTCCAAACCTCTTCCAGAAACTTGAAGAGGAGGAAATACTTTACCACTCATTCTACAAGGCCAGCATAACACTGATTCGAAAACTAGAAAAAACATCACAAGGAAAGAAAACTGCAGACCAATATTCCATAGGAACACAGATGTAGAAACTTAATATTTTAGCAAATCAAAACAACAATGTGTGAAAAGGATAATATGTCAAGTAAGGTTTATCTCAAGAAGAGAAGGTTTATTTTACATGTGAAAAGCAATCAGTATAATTCACTATATTAACAGACTAAATGAGAAAAAAAGTGACTTGTTCCAATAGATTTTTTTTAAAGCACTTGACAAAATCCAATATCCACTCTTGATAAAAAAATAAATAAATAACTCAGCAAACAAAATAGAAAGAAATTTCCTTGACCTAATAAATATTATATACAAAATACCTATAGTTAATATCATATTTAAGGGTCAAAGAATGAATGCTTTCCCCCTAAAATCAGGAATAAGGCAAGGATGTCTGCTTTATCACTTCTATTCAACATTGTAGTGGAAGTTCTATCCAATGCTATAAGGCAAGAAAAAAAAAGGAAAGATTTCCAGTTTGGAAAAGAAGTAGTAAATTGCATTTGTTTGCAGATGACATGAATGATATTCTTTGGATGTCCTTGTCTCTTAACCTTTGTCCCCCCAAAGCTCATGTTGAAATCTTATCCCCAATGTGGCAGTGTTGGGGGCTGTTTAGGTCATGGCGGAGTTGATCCTTCATGAATAAATTAATGACTTCACTGGGCAAGGGGTACTGAGTGAATTCTCATTCTATTAGTTCACATGAGAACTGAGTGTCTAAAGGAGCCTGACACCTCCTCTCCTCTTCTCTCTTTTGCTTCCTCTTGCCAAGTGATCTTGTACCCACTGGCTGCCTTCCAGTTTCCATGAGTAGAAGCAGCCTGAGGCCCATGCCAGATGCAACTGTCCCAGAGTTGTGAGTCAAATAAATCTCTTTTCTTTATAAATTACTCAGTTTCAGGTATTCTGTTATAGCAAAGAAAATGTACAGATAGCAAATAGGTACATGAAAAGATACTAAACATCAGTAGTCATTAGGGAAATAAAAATTAAGACCACAAAGAAATACCATTGTATAAGTGTCTAAAATTAAAAACTGACCACTCCAAATGTTGGAAGACTTACATGAATGTTCAAAACAACTTTATTTGTAATAGCCAAACCTGGAAACAACCCAAATGTCCACCAATAGAATGAATAAACAAATTGTGGTATAGCTAATGCAATAGAATAGTACTGAGCAATAAAAATAAATGAGCTACTAAAATCCATTGAATTGTATGCTTTAATGGGTAAATTGTATGGTAAGTGAATTATATCTCAATAAAACTGGGATGAACTATTGATAAATACAACAGCATGAGTGGTTCTCAGAATCATGCTGAGTGAAAGAAGTCACACAAAAGACTACATATTCCATAACTATTTACATAAAGTTGTAGAAGATGGAAACTATTCTATGGTGGTCAGTGGTTGCTTGCAAACAGGAGGGCAAAGAAGGTCAGGAGAGAAGGAATACAAAGGCGCCCAAGGAAACTCTTGGGGATATGTTGATGGACACCTTCATTATCTCGAGTGTGGTGATGGCTTCAAGGGTGTATACATATAACAAAGCTCATCAAATTATATGCTTTAAATATGTGCAGCTTAATGTATGTCAGTTATTCCTCAATGAAGCTATTTAAAAAAATAATGACCTGAGGTTCCACCTAAGAAGCTAGTAAAAAAGAGCAAACTAATCCAAGGTGAATGGAAGGAATGGAGAAAATGATAAGGATCAGGACAGAAAGCAACAAAACAGAAAACTGATTAACAGATGATTTATAAAGCCTAAAATATGGCTCTACAAAAAGACCAACAAATTGATAAATCTCGCTTAGACAGATCAATAAAGAAAGAGAACACAAATACCAATTTCAGAAATGAAAGAGGTTATTTCTATAAATGCTGCAGGCATTAAAGGGATAAGAGGGTATTATGATCCAGTTTTGCCAAAAAAAAAATCAACAACCTAGATGAAATGGACAAATTCTCTGAAAATACAACTTACCTAAACTGACATAAGATTAAACAGAAAAAAATGGAATTTTCATATATTTACAAAAAAATTAGGGAAAAAAAGAAGATTTTGTTATCAAAAATCTTTCAATATAGAAAATTCCAGGCCACAATAGCTTCACAGGTGAATTCTAGCATACGTTTAAGAAAGCAATAACACCAATCTTATACATTATATAAACTCATTCAGAAAATAGAAGAGGAGGGAACACTTTCAAGCTCGTTTAATAGGCTAGCATAATCTTAATATGAAAAACCTGATGAAGATTTATTTAAAAAAGAAAACTATAGACCAAGATCCATCATAAACAGATGTGACAGACATGGCTTTTTATGTATAAAATTCTAAGCAACCTATAAAGCAACTGCTAGAACTAATATATCAGTCAAACAAGTTCACAGGTATAAAGCTGATAAAAAAAAATCAATTGTATTTTTATATACTGGCAACAAACATCTGGAAAATGAACTTAAAAGACAATTCCATTTGTCACATCAAAAACCATAATATTCTTAGAAATAAGTTTGACAAAGATATGCATGACCTCTATATTGAAAACTACATAACAGTTTTGAGAGAAATTAAAGATCTAAACAAATGGAGAACTACATACACCATGTTCATGAATTGGAAGAATCAATATCATTAAATATCAATTCTTTCCAATTGATCTATAGCTTCAATCCAATACTAATAATAAACTCAGCAGACTTTTTGGTGTAAACAAGATCAAGCTAATTCTAAAATTTATATAGAAATACAAAGGATATAGAATACCAAACCAGCTGAGGAACTTACATTACCTGACTTTGAGACTTATGATAAAGTAATTAAGAGATTATACAAAATATAGATTTACAAATAGATCAATGTAACAGAATAGAGTCCAGAAATGGACTAATACTATACAGTCATTTGACTTTTGACAAAGGTGCCAAAGCAATCCAAAGAGGAAATGTAAGTCTTTTCAACAAACGGTGCTTGAAGAACTGAAAATCCATAAGGAAAAATGTTAAGCTTGATCCCATCTGACACCATACACAAAAATCAATTCTGGATGAATTATGGACCTAATGTGAAAGTTAAAACTTCATCAAATTAAAAACTTCTGTTCACCAAAAACTACTGTTAAATGAATAGCAAAGGTACAGAGTGGAAAAAAATATTAGCAAAACACATATCTGGTAATAGATTGATGTCCAGGATATATAAAGAACTTTTACAATTCAATAATAAAAACAACTCAATTAAAAATGGCAAAGGATTTAAGTAGATACTTTACAAAAGATGATATACAAATAGCCAATAACACATGAAAAAAACTGCTAACCATCATTTGTCATCAGAGAAGTGCAAATTAAAACCTACACACCTAAGAGAAGGGCTGACATTGTATGTAAAGACCAGCAACACCAGCCGCTGGCAAGGACGTGCGGCAACTGGAGCTCTCACACGTCGTTCTAGGGAATGTCAAATAGTGCAACGACTGTGGGAAAAGAACTGGCAGTTTCTTAGAAAAGTAAACATACACTTAATCTATGACTTCGCAAGTCTCCTCCTAGGTATTTTTCCCAAGATAAACAAAAATACATATTCAAAAAGAGCCTTGTATAAGAATGTTCCTAGCAGCTTTATTCATAATAATCCAAGACTGGAACCAACCCAGGTGTCCATCAATAGGAGAATTAATAAAAAGTGATAAATAAAAGTAACAATAAAAAGTAACAAACCAATACACTCAAAAACATAGATAAGTCTCAAGAACATTTTAGTGACTGAAAGGAGGCTTCCACAAATGAGCCCATATTGTATGACTCCATTTAGATGAAATTTTAGAACAGGAAAAACTAATCTATGGTGGAGAAAAATCAGATCAGTGGTTGCTTCTGGGGATTGGGGACAGAGATCAATTGGGAAGAATAATGAAGGAATTTTTCTGGAGTGGTGGTGACGTTCTATGTCTTCTTAGGGGTTTAGGTCACACAGGTGTATGCCTTTGTCAAATGTCATGCAAAGGCACACTTACCATTTGTGCTTCTTTACATGTCAATTTTACGTAAAATGTAGCTAACGATATGCATACTAAAGCATTTCAGGGGAAAAGTATTAAGATGTGAAATTTATTTTGAAAAACAACATGTATTGAAGGATGCACAGAGGGATGCATATGTGGAGAGATGTATGATATTGCAAATTATTAGTAAAATGTTAAAGGCAGAATCTAGGTAGTGGGTACTAGGATGTTTACTGTAAAATTTTTCAACTTTGCTGTATGTTTGACAATTTTCACAATAAAATACTGGAGAAAAAATTGGTTGCAATGTGAACTGAGCATGAGCTCTGGCTTGTCTTTTTCATGACGTCTGCTTCCCCCATGATTTATGAAAAGTGGCTGCTTTACTTTATGCTGGGAGCAGCCTGTGCCAGTGAAAACACTATTTGTTCAAAGGCACCGCTGGGAGGGGCCGTGCAGTGGTTGCAAGGTATGATGCCAAGCTTGGATGTTTGCTAGCTGGGTAACTGCTCTCTGGATATGTTTCTTCATCTGCTGAATAAGGATAATACTATTCTATGGGTTTGATATGATGATAAATTGAGATGATGACTTTAAAAGTCTGGGGCCTGTCAAAAAATAAACATTCGATACATTTTAAATATTATTGTATTATGCTTTGTCATTTGCAGATATAGTGTGTTATTTTGTAACTTCCTTGGGTTCTTCTCTCCACTGAGATACCTAACCAGCCATGGTCCTCTGTCACCTCAGCCCAGCACGTCCTCATTCTCGGCACTTCTCTTGTCTCGCACAGACTTCCATTTGGGTCCCCACGGTATTCCTTCCTATCTCTGAATTCATGAATGGTCACTCACGCAGGGTCATTCCTTGCTCCCCTTTCTGTCTCACCCCTCAATATCTCACTTAGAAAACCTGGCTCATTTTTTGGTCAAAGCATCTCTTATGTCCATCTTTATAATCTGTCTTGAAGACGGGGTCTAACAACACCTCTTTGCTTTTCTTTCTGTTTCCATATATCTGAATATTGTTCACTTGACTTAATAAGACTGGTTTAGAACAGAGCTGTCTATCTCTCCTGTGTAGCTCGTTAAGTACCTTTCCAGTAACTTGTAAGATGTGATATTGATAACCTAATTATGAATAATTTCGGACAATCTAATTTAGTCCACATTTATTAGTCACCTCTCTAGGACTGTGTAAGGCCATTGGGAGAAGAAGAGATCAGGTTGGAAAAGTCAATGAACACTGCTTGGGATGACTTGTGTAGTGGGATAGAACCCAACTGAGTGTTGGGCTCAGTGTGGTGGGATTCCAAAAGGATAGAAGGCCATGGGGAATGGGACACTCTGTGGAAGAGACTGACTTCTAAACCTCCCTTTGAATACAGCCAGGTAATAGGGTGCTACAAGTAGAGGCTCCATAGGGGGAAGAATGTGCTACATCACAGGAGGGCAAGGGACTAGGTGATGGGACTTAAGTCACCTGGTCAGACATTATAGGCAACAGGGAGCCTGTGCATGTTTTGAGGATAGAAATGAGTGATCCCAGTGTCATCTTGGGGACATGAGTGTGGCTGGGGGTGCAGGATCGATTGGGAGAGGGGGGGTGGCTTTAATTCAGTGATTCTGGAGAAAATGAAGGTTCTTCTGGAGGAAAAAGAGAGATAGATTTGAAAGACCAAACACAACATCGCACTTTGTTCTGTAAATGCTGCTACTGAAAATGGGATGCTAAAGGTCAAGATTTCCCTAGGGAATTAAATGACTTTCACACTTGGGGTCCTCTATTCTCCTATGGGGGAATCTTAGTCACAAAGACCACCTAGCCCATGAGTTGGAGCTGAAAATCACACTGCAGAGAGGTGGCCAGTGGAGGCAGTTCATGGAAGAGAGCTAGTGGTGAGCAATTTGTGCAAAGCGTTGCACGCTCACATGGCTCACCCCAGGTCTGTGACTCAGTGTTGTTAGAAGCCTTAGGAAACTGTACAATTCCCCAGGCTACTAGTTGTTATTTCCAAAATCAAAGGTCAAGGTCACTGCCAGAAAGACTAACTTGAAAGTGTGCTTTGGGCCACAGATTAGTTCCAGCACAGAGGGGGTGGCTCTTCTGCACCGCCCATTCCACGGGGCACAGCGCTCACTCGGCTACAGTCTGCTTCTCTGTTCTAGACCATTGAACCAGAAGGAATGCAGAGCGCCTCCCAGAAATCAACCAAAACACTGGCTCACCATTAGCAGCTGCATAAGGAGGAAATTAATTCTGAACAAAATAAGGCAAAGTTATTTTCCTTTTCCTTTTTATATAAAGACACTTGTTTTGTGTTTTCCTGGGCAACCAATGTTTTAACATCTCTCTTTGTAAGTTTACAAATGGCAGTTGACATTGTCTAAAAAGAACTTTTGAAGTGTCTTCTCTTCCCAGTAGTTTTACCCCCTTGTTCCAATAAAGGCTGATGAGTTGCAAGGCCCCAGAGGGCCTAGCCCCCCTTGGTCACCATCAGGCCAGCTCCACACAGATTCTCTGCACAGATGCCCCAGTAGACACGGGCACTGGAGGGTCTCTGCCAGCCACCAGGAGGCTGCCAGCCAGGAGCAAGTCCTAGAACCCTGAAGCCCTAACACTTTTGGTTAGATGTTTCAAAGTTGTTATTGTTTTAATGCCACTTTAAATTCCTAATCCAGAAAGCAACTCTGGGGCCACTGCTCAAACAAGTCCCTCTGAGTGATAACTGATATATCAACAGATGCCTTAACACACATAGTGGCTGCTCTGGCCCCACGGAGCTGCTGTAGCCCAGGTGGCCAGGAGGCTGTTTGCATAGTGGTGAGTTTCCCACGCAAGGCGCTGAGGCTGCCAGGCACAGAGGAAGAGCCCCGGCCAGGGCGGAGGGGTGCAGATCTGCCCTCCTGAGCCCAGACCAATCAGTAGAGCTTGTGGTCACCAGGGCAGCCGCTCTCGAGGGTTCAGGCCTACCCACAGCTGCCATTGCTGGGCTCCTCCCTGTGGGGGCCACAGCATCCCTTCACCACCACATGCCATCTGGGATGGGACTTGGATCCTGCCCCTCAACTGGCTACACAGAATGTCATGCTTCTGTGGCTAAAGAGGCAGCTGGTTTGCTGTAGGTGCCCAGCAGTGATACACAGGGAAACAAGACTTGGCATTTCGGCAGTGTAGTCACAAGGACGATGATTTATGGAAGATGACATTTTTATAGAAGTTCTCATGCCCTGAAGTGTGTTGGGTGAATTTTTCAAATTTAAATTGAAACAAAAAACTCTATAAATCCCATCCACACTATGACTTCCCCCACCAGCTCTCATGACCATGAACCATTAATGTGGAAGAGAAATGGAAAAAAAAACAAAAAACAAAACCAAAAAACCTGTCAGCCGAATCAGGTAACGGGGCTTGGGATGCAGACCATGGAATGAGTTTTTGTTGCACGTGTCCCAAACTCCCTGTACTCAGGTGTAAAGTGCCTTCAGGTCAGGCCCTGCAGACAGAGAAGCCCCAGTGCCAGGAACCACTCCTAAGGAGAGGGGTGACTGCACAGACACCCTCCAATCTCTCAGGAGCGCCTCCGTGTGCCAGGCTCTGCGCTAGGTGCTAGGGACACAGCTGAGAAGACAGGTAGGGCCCAGCCTGCAGAGTGGCTCTTCCCAGGCCAGCCTTCCCATGGGCCAGTGCCTGCTCTGGAAGTCCATGCTACACCCCATGCTCTCTAGTCCAGACGAGGCCTGCGGAAGAGCACACACCATGCTCCTGTCTCCCAGGAACCACTTCTGCTTCTCTCCCCTGGATGCAAACATTCACTCAACAGATATTTTCTCTACCCTGGATACCAATATTCACTCAAAAGGTATTTTTTTGTGTGCCAGCGCTCTGATGATGATGAAGACATCATCCCCACCCCGGTAGTTCCACAGCAGCCTGGTCCTCCCTGTGAGAACTACACACAGGTCATCCTTCCATCAGCCTGCCCTTCCATGGTTTTGTGGTCAATCTGCACTCTGTCCCCCTCCAAAATGTCCAGCAGGAAACCTCCATAGGCCAACATAACCTGATCACACTGGATCCACATCACTCAGAGGCTTCACTCTTTAGCCCGGTGGTTCAGACTTGCCAGTACACTGGAATCCCTTGGGGAGCTTTCAGAAATCCTCACACACCCAGCCTCTGCAATACAGGCATTGCTCATCTGTGTTTTTTTCCTAACTCTCCAGGTAATTCCAATGTGCAGCTGAGGTTGAGGACCATTGCGTCAGCCTTCCCACATTCCTCACCATTTAACACAAGCGAAGGGTGCTGCCGCTCCCCAGTCCTGCTGGGTAGATGTAAACATTCCTTCTGTAAGGATTTCCATGGTCAGACAGGTCCAGTGTTCCTTATGGATTGCAACCTGCCCCTTATGAATCTGCCTTTTGCTCCCTTTGCAACTCTTGGGCCAATGCTCTGTAAACAGGCAAATTCTTTTTAATAGTCTAATGATCTGAAACCTTCTCACAAACCTCTACTAGACCCTAAGCAGCTGGAGAGCAGGCTCCACTTGTGCTGTTTTTGCAGTGCCATAGCTCTGGTTCGTGCTTGGTATGAAAGTTCTCAGCTAGACCTTGTGGAATGAACGGCACCCCTGAGACCAGGCCCTGTTATCCTCCCGCTTACCAGAAAGTACATATGTCGCACCTGCTCAGCCTCCCATTGCACAGCCAGCTAACAAAAGAAAAAGTGCCATTTAATCCACTCCTTACATTGTGATTCTGGGTTTAGGTAGGGCTGGGCTCTGGAATCACAACCCAGAATTCTTCCTCCTCCTCACTTCTTTTTCCAGCAATGGCACTGGAGGAGACCATACTTCTTAGAATTTTGTTGTTAGAAATTACTTAAATGAGGTACCACGTAAGTGAAGGCCCAGAAGCTTGAATACAATCCTAATTAATGAACACTGCTGTGACATGGTTGAAACAAGGTGGCACTATGGTTGGGTTTTAAATGTGGATTGGCTGTACACCTCCAAAATATGATGGAAAAATGCGTTCTGAAGTGTGCAGTTAAAACTGACAGTGTCCAACATACACTGTTGGGTGCCTCCTGACACCTGGTCCCGGGATTAGATGCCCCAGTGTCCTCCACATGCAGCCGTCATCTGAGGCTCCAGTTTTTCCCAAGAGAGGCCAAGGCTCCTCTGCACACAGGATAGTTAGCTTCCTCGCTCTCTCAGCCCTCCACCTGCACCACCAAACTGCCCTTCTGTAACTTCCTCTCATGGTGCATCACATAAACAGGGCGCAGCCACGGGCATAATTTACTTCAGTCCAAACACCACGAGGGATGGCTCTGCCCCTAGAAGCACCTCGAGGCAGGGTCGGGACTGTAGAGGAAGCAGGACAAAGGCAGGGCAGCTGAGAGGCTGGGCCCCAACTGCACTTCCAGCTCAAGCCCCCTTATCTATGTCACATCACGGGATACAGCCAAGCCTGATCATCCTCCTTTCTCCTGCCTCTAGTTACCTTTTCGCTTTGGAGAGGATTCCTCTCCCCACAGGGATACACTCCATCCACCATTCAAACCTACCTCAGTCAACACCTCCCCCGTGAAGCAGACCCCCAGCTTCCCAAGTAAGGTAACCTTTCTCTCATGAGTGCTCCCAGTATGCACTCGCATTTCTTTTATTACTGTATTGCTAACTACTTCAGGGTTTGAATCCCGGTTCTGCCACATACATCCTATGTGAAACCTGGACAGGTTTCTTGACCAATCCAAGCCTGTTTCCTCATTTGTAAAAAGGGCATTGTAGTATCTACCTCATAAGAGCTGTGGTGAGGACTACTGGAGTTCATGTATGAAGAACTCTTGCAGAGGAAGGGATACAAAGTGTAAATACATGACAGATCTTATTATGATCACTAAAACATAAGCTCCTTGCTGTACTCCACTGATCAAATATTCGCTAAGTGAGTTCAGTAGCATCAGCAGAGATGGGGATGCAGGGGACCAAGACAGGACACTGCCCTTGATGAGCTGGCCTAGCAGGGCGGCAATAGTGTGGCAGGTGCTAAATCCACTCCATGGCGGTAAGGGAGAGAAGTGGCTGGGGCAACCCCAGAGGAGACATTCAACCTGCGTCAGATGAGCTAGAGTTCTCTAGGAGGACATGAGGAAAGGAGGGCAGGCTAGGCAGAGGAGCAATACGTGCAATGCACAGAGGCATGGACAAGCCTTGTGTTCAGGCAACCACAGACAGCTTGGTGTGGCTTGAGCAAAGTGGCAGGGAAGGTGGGGACATCAAGCGGGAGTGTGCTCCTCAAAGACGCCTGATGACTCTATAGGTGACGAGGAGCCACTGGTGGCCCTTTAGAATGAGGACGGGGGACTGAATGGGATTATACTCAATGGTGTGCTGGGAGAGGTTTAACCACAGGCTTGCTGAAAGTGTAAAGACAGCTGTATGCGAGATTATTACAAATTTTACCGACATAAAGCCGAGATTAGTAAATTATGGCCCAGGGGCTAGGCACCTGGTTTTGTAAACATAATTTTATTACAACATAACCTTGCCCACTCACTTACACAGCATCTATGGCTGCTTTCTCACTGCAGTGGCAGAGGTGAGCAGTTGTGACAGAGACTATCAGTCCTAAGATATTTACAATTTGGCCTTTAAGAAAAAAAGTTCCCAACCCCTGATATAAAGGATGAATAATACACAATTCCTAAATAATGCTAAAACATAAAATACTCTTTGAGGGAAATTCTATACAGCCAATTCATTCCCACAAGATGCCTTTACTGATTTTTGCTGGCTGCATGTGTCAGTAGCCAATTCACATTCACAGCTGGTGAGTGAGTGGAGTTCCCATGTGAGTGTCATTGGGGAGGAAGATGAAGGTAAAATAAGAGACATATGCAAGACCTTCACGCATTTGTCAATGATGCGAGCAACTTCTTTGTCGTATTGGAGAATAGTTTTAAATACTGAAGGAATATTTCAATTTTTTTATGCAATTCACAATGAAACTGTTACAGACGTGACATACATTTAAGTTAATTCTGTATTATTAACATTTCTTCCATCACTCTTTTAAGTCTAGAAAATCAGCCAAAAAATAAGTCCTGATCTATAGTAACTGCTGATTTCTTTGGTCTAAAAGTACTCCCAGCACAGCCTTTGGAAGCTGCTGAAGGTGGAGTTGGGAAGGTGTGTGCAGCAGCACGACTTCATGGGGGCATTTCCACAGTGCAGAGAAAATAGATGCACATAACCTCAGGAGCACAGACAATAGTAAAATGTAGTAACATGCTTAGGAAGTGGTGGATTTTGAGTACTTATTACTTCTTAAAAATAAAATGTGTATGATTGCAGGCTTATATAATTAAATTTTTACTAATGGTTGTTCTAACTACTGACTCTCAAAATTCCAGAGAAGTCAACTGTCTGTTTCCACATGCATGAACTGGCTCCAGCACACTCTACATGGAGCAGAGAGAACAGTTCTAGGCTCATGGAGGACAGTTGGGGGTCATGGTGGCAGAATGCAGCAGAGGTGGGGAGGAGAAAGGGCATGGAGTCAGGGCTGTGAAGAAGACACAACCTTCAGAACCAAGTGGCTTCTAGGGTGTAGGGGTGTGGGAAAGCAAGGATGCGGAGAGTGGCTCCCAGGTTAAGGGTGGGGGTGAGTGGGTGGATGGGGGATCCCATTAGCCAAGCTAGGGATTGTACTATAGCAGGAGCAGATATGGAGAGAGACATGGTTACTTCGGCCTCATCCATCCTTGTGTCTTCCAGGCCAAAGTGCCAGGTGACCGATGCTCACTGAATGGATGGATGGCCACTCGGCTTAGGCTGAGCAAAACGCCAAACACCGAACAGGTCTCCTCTTTGGAAGTGACTCAGTTCCTTTGAAGGAGTCGGCCACCAACTGTTGCTTTGGAAAAAGAAAATTTTCCAGAGAGTGCTAACGCCCATAAGTTGCATAAAAAACTGGAAAGTAGAACTTCAACAAAAGTCAGGTCTAAGGTATTGTAAAAGACTCTTGTGGTCAGTTAGCACAAGCATCTGGAGTAAGCAGAATCTTGCCATAGTCTTTGGGTCTGAATGACCCAAATCATATAAAAGTTCAACCTTTGGAATTTTAGTTAAATTTAAGGGAAAAATCCTTCTCCCCAAAGGCCAACATAGTATCTCCTCTTTGGATCCTAGTTGTCTTAAATGAGTTAGAGTTAAACAGATAACACTAATTTTTAAGAAATAGCTCAGCTATGTCTCTTTACCATTCATTACCAAACCTATCTTAGTTTTCTAGAGTCAAACTAGTTTTTCTCCATGTTTAGGCCTCCAGGGTTGAGGCTCACCTGAGTGGGGCCTCCCTGCAGGAGCAGGTTATTACTAGTGAACAGGATGATGGCTTCATTCAGAAGGAAACTTCATTTCCAACTCAGACGTATTGTTCCCTCCCCTCTGATTTTCCCACGCTCCACCTCCCACTTGTCCCCACCACAGGCCAAGTGCCGCCTTACAAACATCTACCGATGTGGCATAGAGGACAGGATGAGAGACCAGACAGGCAAAGAAACTCCATCCCTGTGCAGGACAGACACGCCCTGCTGGCCACAAGGGGCAAGCTTCTCTGCCAGGGCAAAAGGGCGCACATGTCTGCCTGAAAGTAGGCAGCCTCCTTCCACAGCGCACCTGCTCAGTGTAGGTGCACGTGCGCAGATGTTCTCAGTTTACCCTCCCTCTCATCAGCCAAGAGACTGCCTCTCAGCTTCAGACCTCCGGGGCTCCATGAAGCCTGTCATGACCAGCTAAGCAGCTACCACCACACCAGGCTCAGAGTCATCTCTCCCTCTGCTGAGTGACTTTCCCGTGCATGCAACCCTATAGCTGAATGCTCAGCATCCCTGCTGGTCTCTCCATCCCCTGCTGCAGACTCCTGCTGCTCTCGTGCCCTCAGAGCCTCCCACGGTCCTTGACACACAGCAGGTACTCCATGCATGTCTGCTCAGGGTTTGGCTGTTCAAAATGTGGCTTCTCAGGAAAAAATGTGATTTTGCAATATCGGAGCCCTTTCTTTAAATAGCTTCTTGTAAATATGTACTAAAACCAAATGGAAAAATTTGGATAATTTTGTTTACTTAGTAGTTTTACCAAATATATCA